>NC_068981.1:188890095-188900306 GCF_001194135.2 Octopus bimaculoides
TTTAGTGCATATACAGAAAATAGCTTTTAGTGCATATACAGAAAATAGCTTTTAGTGCATTGACACTTTCAGCATTCAGATTACTCTGTCGAATGTAATGTTTTCTTTATTCACCTTATCATCATCATCATCATCGTTTAGCGTTCGCTTTCCATGCTAACATGGGTTGGACAGTTTGACAGAGGCCTGGCAAGACAGGAGGCTGCACCAGGCTCCAATCTGATCAGGCAAGATTTCTACAGCTGAATGCCCTTCCTAACGCCAACCATTCCGAGAGTGTAGTAAGTGCTTTTTATGTGTCACCAGTATGGGAGCCAGTCACAGGGCACTGGCATCAACCATGTTTGGGTGATGCTTTTTACATGCCACCAGCAAAGAAACCAGTCAGGCAGCACTAGCCATGGCTATGGTTTCAATTTCAATTTTACTTGCTTCAACAGGTCTGCTCAAGCATATCATATTGCCCAATGCTTCAAGGGTACTTTTAAATGGGCCAATCATGCAACACTGGCATCAGCCCATGGCTGCAATCTCACTTTGCTTGCCAAGTCTTCTTAATCACAGTATATCTCCAAAGGTCATAGTCTCTCGTCATTGCCTTTGTGGGGCCCAACATTTGAGGGTCATGCTTCACCACCTCATCCCATGTCTTTCTGAGTCTACCTCTTCCACAGGTTCCTTCTACTGTTAGGGTGTGGCACTTCTTCACACAGCTGTCCTCATCCATACATAACACATGTTTTGAATTAATCATGCATTATTTTGTACCTTTAAGATTTTGATGTTTAAATATTTATTTTTAGAATGACATTGTAGGGTAGTTGTGAGAGGTTAGATCTGGCCAGTTCAAACATAATACAGGCTCAATTTCACATTTAGGATGTAGGGGAAATTTTTAAGAGATTTCTTTTGAAAAACAAAGTGCATCTTATATGATGCCAAATATGGCATATTGTTATATGAACTCCAAAAGGAATTAGAAAGCTAAAAATGTTTGGTCAAATTTAAGAAAGGAAATTCACAAACAGCTTTTAATTCCTTTCAACAGTCACCACTAATCAACTGCATCTTAAGTATCTTTATTTGGACATGATTGATGGCCAGTATAATGTGGGTGTAGAGAACAATATTAATAGACGAAGAATGGCTAACAAGTGAGATGGTTCTGGAGAACAAGAAGGAAGTGGTATCAGGACTGGGGAAGAGCTGTGATGCGAGATATGTGGGGGTGGAGCAATGGAGTAGGGGGACTGATTGATTGATTAAATGAGGGGCCCCTATACACCAGCATGACTTGACCATTTTTTTCTCTCCTCATCTATCTTCTACATAGAAGAGCATAGTCTTGAAATATTAAAGACTTTTTCCATTTTCCCTGAGGCATAGAAAACAACCTCCATTATCAGCAGTGGGACATGACAGCATATTCTGGTTTATCCCCACTGCATCATGCTGGTTCTGTACTCCTTTGAGCAACATCAAAATTCCCTCATTCGTCCAAGCTTTCCTATTATTTATAAACTCTCTTGCCTCTCTCACTCCAACACCTCCAACCACCAAAGCTTTCCTCACTCCATCCGTCCACACAAACCGAGGTCTGCCTCTGGTTCTGCTGTCTACCACTTCTGCCTCATTACCATCTGCTTCTCATCCATCCTCTCCATGTAGCCAAGCCACGTCAACATTCGTCTATCTAAATTTGGTTGTTAGTTTTTCTTTCACCACATCATTGCAATGTTGTCTTACATTTTTGTATTTTTGGACTAAATATCTATATATGATATAATAAACTTATTGTGTACAGTGCTCAGGTGCACTACAACTCAGGAAAAGTAGCCGAAATGCATGAATAGTACATAGAATAATGCACAGGAAGTGAACAGTAAATGAATCATTAAAAGAAATTTTTAAAAAAGGCTGCAGGGAGGTACTTCAGGTGTACTGTTGGCAAATTTCAGGAAGCATGGAAGTTCTGAAGAATGTAGGGATGTGTGTGTGTGCTCTATTGACATTAAAAATATTTAAATATTTGCAGTTTTAAAAAAATGATTTACGAATTTAAACTACCTCCAAGAAAATTTATTTTTGTATATGATACCTAAAGCACGTGGAGATGAACAAAAATCAAAACCAAATGTAAATACAAATATTTTTGTAGATGTAAAATGTTAAATGGTTTTTTTGTTTTGGCTTTTAAAGAATGTAATTTGTAATCTCATTTTATCTCTATTCATGAAATATAGAATACAATAATTGTAATTTTTATATTTTACTTTTGATATTTAGTTTAAATTCACAACAATCTTGTTGTGAATGCATATTTCTTTCAAAGTTATTGATTTGTTGCCTGTATGTCAGATAATAATCAATGCGAATGAAGGGAAGAAAAGAGTGAGTGAAAGAGAGTGAGAGAGGGGGAGAGAGAAAGAAGAGAGACAGAGTGGGAGAGAGAGAGAGATTCTAGGTTGTGGCTTGGACTCCAGCTTTGTTTTACACCAAATTCATACTCTGTAGTATTTCTGTAAATCTCCAATCACCATTAAAAACCCTGGAAAAAAAAAGTTTAAAGTATCAAATGGCCAGTGCTATATGATGCCAAGGGATTCTGCAGAATAACCAAGCTGAAAGTGCTGAGAGGAAATGAAGGGTGATAGAGACTGTCAAAGCAGAGAATCCCTTCTGAAAATGAATGAAGTAATTGATACTGTACTGAACAAATAGGGAAGATTGGGTTTGACACAGAAAAAATGGTTAGCACCGAAAATAATCAAGATATTTATTTTTTTCATACAGTTCTGTATTTAAGAGATGAGGAATTATGTACATTTTTTACATTATTTACATTGTTTACATTTGACGGACATGTGGCATAGTGGTTAAGAGCGCAGGCTACTAACCCTAAGATTTCGAGTTCGATTCCAGGCAGTGACCTGAATAATAATAATAATAATAACATCGAAAAATACCTTAGGATTGAGAACCCAGGTTCGATATTTTCCCAAGACACCTGATGAAGGCTGGAGGGTATATCAGCTGAAATGTTGTGTCGACAATAAAACAAGATGAGGACAAATATCTGTCAAATGTAAATAATGTAAAAAATATTTATTTCTTTATTGCCCACAAGGGACTAAACATAGAGGGGACAGACAAAGGGATTAATTACAGTGACCCAAGTGCATAACTGGTACTTAGTTAATTGACCCCGAAAGGATGAAAGGCAAAGTTGACCTCAAGAAGATTTGCCATTTTCAAGGCATAAAAACAAGCAGCAAAGCTAAGGTGAATGGGCAGAATGTAAGTTAATTGCTCCTATCAGAGGATATTTTCTAGAAAAATCTGAGAACCTTAAATAGTAGAATTGGAGTGACACTGATGGCCTTCCATAGCAGCAGAGGGTACTCAATCTCAAAACTTATTGTAGTAACTTGCAAGTTATTCTTGGTAGAAAACATCTGGATGGCAGCACAATTATATTCTACAGGAAAGGATATCCAATAGCTTTCTACAGGAATGGTGGGAAAATACAGTGTAGATCAGGCCTGGCCAACTCAAATTACATTGCGGGCCACTTTAATCACAGAAAGATTTTTGAGGACCGCTTGTACACTGACAGGATTGAAAACATTTTGCTTTCTCATGCTATTATTACAATAATGAATGAATGATCGTTAATTAAGCATGAAATATTATCATTGCAAAAACAGTAGTATCTTTCTTTTTTACTTAGCATTACAAACTTTAATTTTTGATAAAATTTTTAAAATGTTTGTTTAAATAAACCCATTCCAAGAAAGTTTCAAGCAGGCTGTAAGATAAAAGTCTGAGGGCCACATGTGTCCCACGGGCCTCAGGTTGGTCAGCCCTATTTTCGATGGTCAAATAAAGCCAAGATAAAGCTTCTTTTCAGTTGCTCATTAAAATGCACAAGTGGGTTTATTGAAATTGTTCGCAATTCATATGACAATGAGGAAACAACAGCTATACCTTATGGTATTGTCCAACTCAACAAAAACAGCCCTTTCTGTTAATCTGAATGTTCCATAGAAATGTGATACAGAGCAGGGAAATGAACGAAAACCATCTGAAGTGCTGGGTCTGGCAAATTCATTTGAAGTACAAATATGATATGGTATAATGTTTCTTATTTAAGTGAAGTGGATTTGGTAGTAAAACCAGAATGTTTTCTTTGGCTTGCATAAGCAAAGCAGTGATTAGAAGTGCTATATAAAGAGTAGTTGAGAAATCTATAAGTGTGGATATGATACATACATGAGAAAAAAAAAACAAAAAAACAACCTGAACTGGGAATAAAGAAGATGTCACCCTAAATCAGTTGTAACACAAAATAATTGCAGCAGCTGGTCTTAGATTGACAATGGAAACTTCATGGAAGCCTCAACATTGTAGTTAACAGCTGAGAGTAGTTTTTCCAACCAGTGTGTAGCATGATTGACAATGGTACCCAATAGCAAAAGACTTGCTGCTGAGGAGGGGCAGTCATTCCTTAAAGTTTTTCAACTGACATACCTTTCCATATATGCCCTACAAGTAGGAGAAAATCTCTGGCAAAGATAGACCTTATCAGCCACTTCTGGTCCCACTGAACCAATAAAAAATAATACTAAGTCTGTGTCATCTTTGACAGTAAAGGACAATCAACATTTTATGCACACAGATGGACAGAATTGAAATGGCCTTTCTTCCATGCTCAGATCGGTTCAATGAACATATTATTGAGGTATTGTTTACCAGCTGGATGCTTTTCCTGTAACAGACCCTTAAAAAGACATCACCAAAAGTGGAAAACTACAAGAGAAAGAAAACAACAATAATGTGACTGCTTGTAATTTATCGACTTTTGGAGAAGTGCAAATATAAACACACATGCAAACACTGATGCACACACACACACACACACACACAAAACACACACATGATGATATATCATACACTTAGCATTCAGAGTCAAAGACGACTCTGTAGCATGTAGCATACTTTCCCTAATTCTATTAAGGTCCCTATGTAGTCCTGATCAGACAAAAGACACCCCCTTGGCATCCCACCCTTGATCCGGTGAAACACCTAAGATGTGACAATAGGAGAAAGAGAAAAACTACATCGGTACTTGGCTGGTACTCCAATCAGCTGAGTTAACTGGAATGAGGTAAAACAAAGTATCTTGCTCAAAGACATAACCATGTGCCACCCAGTTCAGGAATGGAACTCACAAACTTCTGGTCATGTGTGTGTGTGTGTGTGAGTATGTATACATGGGTATGAGTATGTGTAGCTGTGTGTATGTGCAAACTAAATGGACTGTTGAACTACCCTGTATATTAAAAAAGTTAGCATTATGAAACCATAATAGTTTGTTTGGCTAAATGCATTATCTTTATAATGTTATATTAGATTATAAATGAAACTTTAAATAGTGTGTAGGTGGTGCCATAAAAGTAATGTACTTGGAAATCTGAATTCAATTCTGTCCCAGCTCATACATTTTCTTTCATTATATTTCAGTTCATATATACATATATATATCATCATACATATATATATATTGTTATATATTCTCAGTGAAAACACATATAATGATTATGTTCACTGAGTTACCAACTGCAATTGGGGATGTGTGCATGTGTGAGAGAGAGAAAGAAAGAGAGAGAGTATATTCTCATGAATGCACGTATGGTAGATACAGATAGTCTTTCATTGCACTGTAACTGTCTACATATGTCTAAACACATCAGTAACAAGCACATCAAATCAACAAGTTCACCTCTTTATGGTTGCTTGGCCTACTAGAAATAACAACCAAATCTCCTGCAACTAACTCTCTCTCTCCACACACACATGCACGGATGGTTTAGACCAGTAGTTCCCAAAGTGGGTGGTACCACCCCAATGGGGGCGGTGGAAAGATCCAGGGGGTGTTGAAGAATGGGGTCACCAAAACGGGGCAATGAATGTAAAAAAACAAACAAACAAAAACAAACAAAGAAAATAAAGAGTTAATTAGGTTAAGATTTAAATGTGAAATACTGTTGTTTTGAATCTGCTGTAGCAAATGGTCTATGTGTATGATAGTGAGTGGTGGTGATGGAGGGGGGGGGGCATTAAGAATGTGGCCTTAGAACCAAGGGAGCAGCAACCTAAAAAAGTTTGGGAACCACTGATTTAGACTTTGCTGATTATGTGTTCAACACTATAAACTATTGTCATATTAAATATACAATACACATATTTCATATTTAACTTACATCTCTCAAGAGATTTTTATTAAAAAGAATTACAAATATAACACTATGTGTGTGAGACAGACAGAGAGACAGAGACAGATGGACAGGTACTTGCTCAACTCATTTTAAAATAAAAAGAGAAATATCATAATGGTAGATTGCATAAAAAATTTTTTTTTTCTCCCATACTAGTTTGGGTGATATCATTTTCTATGGTTTCGGTATTTTGTTCTCGGAACAACTATTTTTATAGGTGGATAGCCTTTCTACAAATATCTTCGCATCTGTAAAGTATGAGAGAACCTTTTGTTAAACAATCCGAATGAAGCAAGCTTTGTCTAATGCCTTGCCCATAGACACAAAACAATGTCTATGCCTGATGGCCATTTCTCACTCTGAAACATTCTTCTCCTTCCTTTATTCTGTATGGTTTCACTATCCTAAAATAGTTTAGTTTGTAGCAATGTTTCAAATACAAAAGGTGGTTAACCACATGCTATAACATATTGTATTCTTTAATATATGAAGTTTTATTTGTTGTTTTCTCTCTGGAAGTATGTAAACCTTACAACTGGGATATACTGTTAACAGGATGTTATACATAAAAAACATATGGAGAATGGTAAATTACCATGCCATGTATCAACCTTGAATTGCTTTCCTGCCAACGTGACAACCACAACAATTTGTATGACCTAGATCCTCCCATGCACTATACACCCTCACATCTGTTTTAAACACAAATGCAGTTGATGAAGATACTTCTAGGATGTTGCAGTTGCAGATCTATGACATATGTTGTGCTGTATTGCTCTGGAATTTAATTCCATGTCTGGGTTTTTCTGGAAATTGATGTATAACAATTCAAACTATAATTGACCACAATAACCTCTCACTAGACAAGTATAACTCAGAAATAACCTTAAACACATATGACTCTGAGCACTGGAAATTGGAGCCTTTCAGTTGAAATGTATTACACACACATCATCATCATCATCATTATCTAAAGTCTGTCTTGCATGCTTGTATAGATTAAGTCATTCGGCAGGTCCTAATGAATTGGAGGACTGTGTCCTGCTCCCGTGTCTGCTTAGCATGCTTTTTATGACTGGGTGCCCTTCATGATCCACCCACTTAGCTGAGTGTACTGGGTGTTTTTGTCATGGCACTAGGACAGCAGAAGTCACCATGTAACTCACAAGACTAAAATGTTCCTAACCGACATACAGCAGAGAAGGAGGTGGCATTCTGCTAGATGCTGAGGGGTTACAGTACAAAAGAAAGAGCTAACAGAAAGGTTTGCTGTTGTAGCTGAGATACAGAGCTAACTCACATTATAGAAGAGTGAGTTGGAGTACCGTAAATCCTCGAGTATAATCCGCACTTTTTTTCCCAAAATTTAAAGGTTAAAATTTCTAGTGCGTACTATATACGAGGTTAAAAATGAAAAAATATTTTCAAAGCAAAATTTTCTAAGTGATAAATATGTAAAGGCAATTTACTTAATATTTATTTTTCACTGACGTTATTACTGTTACTTCTTTATTTTCTGCAAACAAAGTGCACAAAAAAGCTACACATTTGCATTATGTTTTATATACAATAATAATAAAGGACGTTACCGTATGTATGTTTACAAACCAAGGACGTTATATAGACCTCCTTGACTCAAGTTAGAGAAGGGGTGCGTATTATACACAAGGTTTAGGTTTTTCAGAGGTTCAGCCCCCTAAAAATCCCCTGTGTATTATACTCAAGGGCGGACTATACTCGAGGATTTACGGTTTTCAGAATGGAGCTTGAAAGGAAAACAAACAATGTGATGAGGTGTCAGAGTGAGCACTCAAGGTACAAGAAGGGAAATAGAAGAGATTTTGGAGACAGAAGAAACGGGAGGGTGAGTAGAGGTTGCAAGAGAGTATAGGGTGAGTGAGATGTGGTTAGGAGATAGTGCAGAGGTGGAGAAAAGGTAGGGAGAGTAGGTGATGACTAGCAGTTCAGAAAGGGTGAAGAGCAGCAGAATGATAATATGACAGGAGAAGAGCAAGGAAAGAAATGGAGAAAGGTGGTGGGTAGTTTACCAAAGTGTGGAGGGGGGAGTGAGACATTTGGTGATATAGGGGATTCAGAAGGTACTGGTTTCAAGGAGTGATAATTTGTTGCACAGAAGGGTGATCAATGTAAAATATGAATATGACAGTACTCCAGCATGCCCACAGTCAAATGACTGAAATAAATAAAAGAAAGTGTACTTGTATGTGTGCACATGCTCACATATGTGTTCATATGTCCAAATATGAAACATGAAATGAAGCATCTTGCTCAAGGATACAACATACCACCCTTTCCTGCAAGCAAATCTTCCATTGTATAGTCATCCTATAGATTGCATGATATTGTATAGTCATCCTATAGATATCATCCTATAGTCATCCTATAGATATCATGATATCATTGTATAGTCATCCTATACATTGCATGATATCTTGAACAAATGTCTTTCAGTTTGATGCATACCTTGTGTATGAAATTGTGAATATGGAAACTGTGTAGAAGCCTGTCAGATAGATTGTATATCTATTTAAAAGATCTAACCTCGTCAAACTTCATCATAATGATTCACCAGCTTGCGGAATACTCAGCCAGTTATACACAAATTCAATGCTTTATTTTTCAGCTTGGTATTAGAATTGGCTAAGAATTGAAGGTAGTGCCCTAGCATGGCCACTATCAAATGACTGAAACAAGTAAAAGATAAAAGATACTATAAATAATTAGAAGTTACTGTTTTCCCCATGATCAAGTATGAGAAATTGATCTTTAATGAGAGATTAACAAAACGAGAAACTAATTAGTTGGGTCTCTTTTCATAGCCACAAATAAAATGAATCCCATCCATTCTCTCTCTGTCCCGTTATTAAAATTTAAAATAAAACTCTTTTAAACAAGAAACCACTCAAAAAGAAGTGGACTGTAACTTCGATTTACAGTACCAGAAATATCATTACCAATATTTTTTTTTCTAACCTCATATTTGGATTTGTTGATTTATTTAAAATTAATGTTTAAAGTTTTAAAAAACAAATCACAAAAAATCCTTTAACAACTTGTTTTCATATTATTGTTTTGATTTGTTAGGGTAATTTCATATCATTTGGTTACGTAAATGTGTTTTAACTATCAAAAATTTATAAACAGACACATAGCATTCAGGCTGTAGAAACAGAAAAATGTAAATGTTTGCAATGAATGTTATATCATCTTTATAACATTAAACGTGCTACAACATTATAAGGTTAAAACATTTGTAATACACATCCACTGTTCTGTTCATCAATCAGAGGAAACAGATTTTTCATCAGCTTAATGAATTCATCACAGAATCACAGTATTGACCAGATCATCAGATGCTGTTTTACACTGCTCGTCACGATACACTTGATTTCGCCCTTCTTTTCCATCTTGACCCAAATTCCCTGACTAAATTGTCTTCCCATCATCATGGAGGCCTTCCACATGGCTTTCTTCAATTTCTTGGATACCATTCAGCAATGGCATGGGCCCACTTGTTGTCAGTGACCCTTGCAACATGTCTGTCCTAGTGGAACTTGTCTCTTCAGTGTTCTGTGATCTCGTCATTCACTCTGTTCATGATAATGAATTTATATTTATTTTAAATACAATCAATGTACAACAATGAGCTCTTCACTGTTTAGGTTCCTGTAAATTTCCTTAGAGATATCAGCAATTTCAGATGTTTAAAATTCACGATCAACGACTTTCTCAGTGATTTGCATCTATTTGGCCAATGTTAAGATTTGTCTATATTAAATAAGAACTTGCAAGAAAGACTAAACAATAGAAAGAAAGGAAAAGAGAAAAACTATCAATTGTCAGGTGGGACTTGATTCTATATCTATTAGTTAATGCCTTGATATATATATATATATATATATATATATATAT
>NC_068981.1:188901618-188902010 GCF_001194135.2 Octopus bimaculoides
ATATATATAAAAAAATATATGAAAATAACCTGAAAATAGAAATAAAAAAGTATAAAAATAAAAATAAAAATAAATATAAATAAAAATAAAAATAAAAATAAAAATCAAACTAAAAATAAAAATAAAAATAAGAAGTAAAAATAAAAGTGAAAAACAACTTATAAGTAGTATAGATAGTATACACACATATATATACCCACATACATACACATACACACAGTGTTATTTCCTGTTATAACTTCGTATTGCAGTGTCCTTGGATGGTATCGAGTCAGTGACTGAAGCTAGAACTATAACCATAGGTTTGGGATTATGGAACCGGTTTATTGAAAATATTTGTAAATTAAAAATTAAAAATATGTGTAAACTAGAAATTAAAAATATGTTTAAAT
>NC_068981.1:188903428-188904749 GCF_001194135.2 Octopus bimaculoides
TATATATATATATATATATATATATATATATATATATATATGCCTATGTATATAAGCATATATATATATATATGTGTGTGTGTGTGTGTGTTTGTTTTTATTCTGAGTGATAATCCTTTCTACAATAGGTGCAGAGCCAAATCTTTTGGGAGAGGGCGCCAGTCAATGGCATTGATCCCAATGTTCAACTGTTATTTTTGTTATTAACCCTGAAAGGATGATGACAGTTAAAGTGGACCTTAGCAGAATTTGAACTTAAAACATAAAGATGAACAGAATGCTGCTAAGCAGTTTGTTTGGTGAGTTAATGATTCTACCAGCTTACTGCCTTATACTGAGTTATAATGAAAACAATTTAACATTAATCTGTGGACTACAAATTTATTATACATTCTGAGGAAGGCAAGCAAACCAAAACTTCAAAGTCACTGTCGCCACTACTCTTGTAAATGTACAGCTTTGATAAGGATAGGATGGTGTTAAATTTCTCAATCTCTGTAGTATCTCATTTGAATAAATGTGGGATTGATTATTATGCATGATTACTACACTGCAAAATTATGTAATTTACCCATCTATCTGAAATGTTTGAATAATTCTCCATTCTTCTATGTTTATTTATGCACATATATATATCTGTATTTATGCACATATATATATATATCTATATATATTATTTATTCACATATATATATATATATCTATATGTGAATGTGTATCTTCATTAATCACTTTCCATGCTAAGAGGTCATTACTGGTTTACTAGACAAATCAGAGGACAACATCCCCTTCCTAACACCAAATATCTCACAAATTGTACTGGGTATATTTCTTTCAAGCCACCAACACTAAAGAGGTTGTCACATCTATGATAAAATGAAAGGGCCCTTTTGATCTCAGATTTAACATTGTGTACTGGATGTTATTTTTTTTTTATCTCACCATTAGAGAGGTAGTCATGTCCTTGACATAACTAAAGGAACTTCACAAACACACACCTCTTCTCACTTGCTAACTTCTTTACAAAATAAGAAGCAGGAGTGATAGAAGCATGAAAGAGAGAAACATGAATGGTTACTATTAGAGGGGTGTGTAGTAATAGGGGACAGGTAAATGGGTTCTCAATATTCTGAGATAGAGACAGCAAGCTGGCAGAGACATTAGCATCTGGGCGAAATGCTTTGCGGTATTTCGTCTGTTTTTACATTCTGTGTTCAAATTCCACTGAGGTTGATTTTGCTTTTCATGCTTTTGAGGTCAGTAAATTAAATACCAGTTGTGTACTGGGGTCGATCTAATCGATTGCCCCCCCCCCCCCCCC
>NC_068981.1:188904759-188909759 GCF_001194135.2 Octopus bimaculoides
CCAAAAATTTCAGGCCTTGTGCCTAGAGTAGAAAAGAATACTCAGATAGAATCATTTATTCAAAGCATTGTAACCAAGATGACAGGGTGAAGACTCAGAGCATAGAGCAATCACAGGTCTCCAGCCTATGCAAGAGGATAAAAAGCTGAGAGTATGATGGCAGTGGGACCTAGGGTGATGACAAACTGTACAGGAGGTGAATGTGAAAGTACTTTGTACTGGAATAAGTGGTCCAGTGTAGCTTCTCATATTTAATGTTCAGAAAGATCGAGTGAAAAGAGTGAGGATAGGACGTATGGAAAGTTGGTGGGTCGTATACCATTGACCAGCACAAATATATGTTGGTAAGAGGGTCAGATGAATGTAGTATAGTAGTTTTATAGTTACTCTAGAAGCAATAATTGGTGAATATTAGGGATCCAGTGCTATACTTGGTTGCACTGACAGCATAGTGCAGTGTGATTGAGAAGAAGAGAAAGTGAGTGAAAGATGTGCAATTCGAGGCATGGACCTAAGAGGCAGGAGAAATAAAGGCATGGGCAAAAGGGACATGAGACAAAAGACATTGACATACGAGACTTACATAATGTGTGTGTGTGTGTGTGTGTGTTTGTATGCCTTTTGTTACTTGTTCTGGTTAGCAGATTGTGACCATGCTGGGGCACAATCTTGGAGGATTTTAGTTGAATGAATTGACCCCAGAACTTAACTTTTAAGCCTGGTACTTATTCTATTGGTCCCTTTTGCTGAACTACTAAGTTACTGAAGATAAACACACCAACACCAGCTGTCAATGGTGGTGGGGGACAAACACAGACACAAAGACACACACACACACAACAGGCTTCTTTCAGAAAACACTTGCCCAAGGTGCCACACAGTGGGACTGAACCCAGAACCATGAGGTTGGGAAGCAAACTTCTTACCACACAGCCTCATGTATATGTATGTTCCTATGTGTTTTATCTTTTACTTAATCATTGGGCAATAAACTGTGCTTGTGAAGATCTGTTGAGGCAAGTGAAGTCGTTGTCACGGCTGATGACAGCAACTGTGCCAGTGGCATGTAAAAAGCACCATTCGAGTGTGGTCGATGCCAGTGCCGCCTAACTGGCTTCCATGCCGGTGGCATGTAAAAAGCACCATTTAAGCATGGCCAATGCCAGTACTGTCTGACTGGCCCTCGTGCCGGTGGCATGTAAAAATCACCCACTACACTCTTGGAGTGGTTGGCATTAGGAAGGGCATCCAGCTGTAGAAACATTCCCAGATTGGATTGGAGTCTGGTGCAGCCTTCTGGCTTGCCAGCCCTCAGTCAAACCATCCAACCCATGCCAGCATGGAAAGTGGATGATAAACGATGATGATGATGATGATGATTCATTAGACTGTAGCCATCTGGAGCAAGGAAATTATGCTACAATAAAGATAATGATCTCAACTGGAAAATCATTCAGAACCAGTGATTTAAAGATAATATATCAGAGCATTAACCATAAACTGTGGGCTTGGTTTCCCAACAATAGTCACTCTATTTTCTTTCTCTTCATTTTTATATTTGTCTGCACATGTTTACATTTAATATATACAAATGTATTCTTTAAAAATCATCTTAGTTATATTGATTTCTAATTTATGTACCAAACCCACCTGAGTGAGAGGCTTTAATGCCTGACCATTAATTACAATGATACACTCCATTATCAGTTGCAAAATGTAGAAACCATTTATTTAAAAGGGTTACATTATGTCTTCATTTCTTTCAATTGTATCATCTATGTACAATAAACACAATGTTTAAATTATGTTGACCTTACTTCACTAATATTTGTTTTAAGAACTTTTAATGTTTTTCTTAGAATAAAGTTAATTATATTGTAATTTTCCCTGTGTGCTTTACAGAAGTGTAAACTGAATTTAGAACCACACTTGCTATCAATGTATATACTAAATAGTTCCAAATACCATTCCAGTGAATGATTTCTTTTTAATGCTCCTTTTGAAATGTATTCTTTCATTTCTGCACTGTATTTTCTTCAACAAATATTTAGCTATTTTATTGCAAGTATACCACACTATTCCCTCTTTGCAATGTGCAAAATTCTGAGTTTACCACCATAACTGTTGGGGTGATAAAAGGTAGAGTTGAAGAGATTGTAGAGATGCTAGAACAAAGGCAAGTAGATGTGTGTTGTGTACAAGATATAAGATGGTGGTGAGCCTCATTCAGACTCCTCCTAGACAAGGAACGCAACTACACATTATCTGAGGGTAGGTAATAGTACTGGTATTAGTAGAGTAGGAATATTGTTTGGAGAGAAATGAGTAGATAAAGTGAGACAGTCAGGTGGAATGCATGACAAAATAATTATGCTTAAACTAGTCATAGGCAATATAATAGCAATGCTAAAATGTAGTGCTTATATATATATAACTATAACAGCAATATGAAATCAAATGGAAATTGTAGTTGTGATCCCCGTGACGGTAGCACGTAAAAAGCACCATCTGAATGTGGCCAATACCAGTTCCACTTTGACTGGCTTCCATGCTGGTGGTATGTAAAAAGCATCCACTACACTCTCAGAGTGGTTGGCGTTAGGAAGGGCATCCAGCTGAAGAAACACTGCCAGATCAGATTGGGGCCTGGTGCAGCCTCCTGGTTTCCCAGACCCCAGTCGAACTGTCCAACCCATGCCAGCATAGAAAACGGACGTTGATGATGCCTACAGTAAATGACTAACGGATGAACAAAAGGGCCATTTTCTTACACCAGTCCAAAAATACTGAAAACGACTCATAAGTGCTGAGCTTTATAAAAAAACGAACTCAATTTTAAGCTTATTCATTCTATTAACATCTGTAATACACTGGTTTAGCTCCACGTCAACCCTAATCATGATGACAGACATTAGGATTGGAGGTATTCTCATGATGAGTGATATTTTTGTTTTCATTGGTAGTATATTTTGGACCGCATTTTCCAATGTATCCTTTCTTTTTACAATAACAGAATAACACTAAACAGAGTTTTGGTGTTATTTTTATCGTGTCAAATGATATCACAGAGAAACTCTCTCTGTTTTGTCTGTAATATATCATCACCATCGTTTTAAACATCCATCTGTCAATACTTGGAATTTGCTGAAGCAGTTTTCTACAGTTGGATGCTCTTCTTGTTGCCAGCCCTCACCTGTTTCCAAGCAAGATAATATTTCCTCTTGGCCAGACATATTTGTCACAAAACACAGGAAATGAACAAATTCATTTGTTTGACAGTAATACTTACAGGCAACCATCACATGCTTTCAACACAACACAACACACTCAAATATATATACATATATAACGGGCTTCTTTCAGTCTCTCTTGACCAAATCACTCACATGGCTTTGGTCAGCTTAGGGTTATATTAAAAGATAGGTTCTGTGCAGTGGAACTGAACCTGAAACCACATGATGGAAGGCAAGCTTCTTAACCACACACCACACCTGTGTGGTGTATTTAATATTAATGATAGTATTGGTGTATTTAGTATTTCAAAATATTTGTTTGCTAACCTCAAACTTTGTACTAATGAACATTTTCTCAATTCTATTTTTCAGGTACTGGATCTTTAACAGTTCTTCGCCAAAACAATTCACGTAAGCTTGTCAGCTCTAGCAGTCGTACATCAAGTACAGTGAGTATAGATAGCGATTCCTATGCAAGCGGGGAATTAGGTTTTGAAAAAATGCCTGCAGCGGATGCACCTGAGGCTTCACATTATTGCTCTATGCGGTAAGCTATTTTTTTCAACAACACATCTTCAGTAATTTTCCTGAATATTTTTACATGAAATTTAATGCTGGATGAATTGAAAAAGCATTTGTGTCAATGTCTATCAATAATGCTTCATAACTTGCTGTCCTTCCCAAGATATGGATGATCCTGCTGTATGATAGTAAATTGTTTTGGGTAAGGTAAACTATGGATTTAACAGACACTTTGGTCATTTAACTGGTTCTTTGTTGATCAGACTACATTCTTTGGTCCTGCAATTTATATACTCATTTATTTTAAACACTTCAATGTTTTCATTTGGTGCTTTTTGGAAAACTTAATAATTTATTTTCGTCATCTTATTATTTTCATACATTTCAAAGCAGCTCATTAAAGTTTGTTCAAATGGTTCCACATCCTCACTCGCTGTTTCCCATAAATTATTAGAGAACTCTATTTTGGGTGGTAGACTTAATCCATTGCCTAATTTAATGCCATTACCTGACTGACTGGTACCTTTGATAGAGTCCACTTTGTTGCAAGCTTTCAGGTCAGACTACTCCAACACCTCTATTCATAGCAGCTCCACAAAATGCATGAGTGGTACCCTTCCATTCTCACTAAGTCATATGATAAAAAAAATAAAATAAAAAAAACTTGCATAAAACTTGCCCCTTCTTTGTGATTGTTGATTGTTGATTGTTGATTGTTTGAAAGCCTAAATTTTAATTGGGATTTCTCATTCTACCTCCACCAATATTGAGAGTATATTTCCATTTACTATGAACCATTAAGCTATGAGAGAATGAAAAAGATTCAAATCATTCAGTCTGTATCAGTGGTTTTCAACAAGGATCCGTATGGCCCTTGGGGGTCTGTATTAGATTTTGTTGCTAAACTTTATCTGCAATAAATTGGTTATACTTCTACAATACACAAAATATTAAAAAAATTTTTCTGTATAATTCCTGATAATAATTAACTATGAAAAATATAGTAGGATGTTTTAAATCATTGAATAGCTATGAGGGTCCATCTGAGTAGATTAGGAATCATAGAGGCTCTATAGGCAACAAATTGTGAAGAATCACTGGTTTATTACATCTTAGGATAAGGGATGAATGGTCATGTGTCCTCGTTTTATACCTAAATTTCATGACACCTTTAACCGCATGTGAGTAGTGAAGCTACCTACTCAAACTGGAACTACAGCCAAGGAGATTTTTTGCTTAGACATA
>NC_068981.1:188911834-188913964 GCF_001194135.2 Octopus bimaculoides
ATATATATATATATATATATATAATGAGCTTCTTTCAGTTTCCATTTACCAAATCCACTCACAAGTCTTTGGTTGGCCCAAGGTTATAGTAGAAACCACTTGGCCAAGGTGGTATGCAGTGGGATTGAACCTGGAACCATGTGATTGGGAAGCAAACTTCTTACCACACATCACTGGTATCTTGGTTTACACCGAATGTCTTGTCTTAATTGAGAAATGCAAAGTAGAATACTTCACTTTCCTTTGCTAAAAATTTCTTAAGTAATTGTTTTATAAGATATATGGTATCTTTTGGTCCATCAAACTTTTCGCCACAGCAACTGCCATTTTAGTTCTCCCCCACTTTGACCTTGTAACAGTTGAAGGTGCTACTGCTGTGTCAATAACACCTTGCATAGATGATTAAGCTAATGAGGGTACCTCTAGATGGTGGCTTATTCTGTAAAAAACAACAGTCAAATCTCCTTCAAATCAAACCAAGCCATCTTAAAAAATGGCAAACATCTTGGTCAATGTAATACTAAACATATAAATAGATTGGATGGCCATGGCTGGAATCCTTTTGATCATAGGTTTTTTTTTTTTTTAAATTTTTTTTTATCAGAGATGACTTTTGGCTTAACTACAATCTGATTAACTAGATAGGTAATTATCATAAGACCAAAGTAGCCTAAAGCTTTAACATTTTAAGCAGCAATCCCTTGTGGACGATCAGTCTTTTTTACCTTGATTGTATTCTCAACTCTGCTGATAATACAAAATACTGACCAAGCTTTCATTTACATGTACAGCAGATAGATATTCTACTCATACGTCTTGTTTTTGCAATCTCTTTTATTAAGAAGCTTTCCCGTCCCTCTACTTCTTTTGACAGTAAGAACAAGAGTCTTACCAACATCACAGCAGACGTATTTCTCCACATTGAAATCCAGCAATTCATTCTCTCTCTCTCTCTCTCTCTCTCTCTCTCTCTCTCTCTCTCTCTCTCTCATACACACATACATCTAACCATATAGATTAGAGTAAAGATGATGTCTATCCAAAATTACAGACCCCAAAATTAAATAAATGAAATAAAGAAAATATTAAACATGTAAATTAAAATAATAATAATATATATACATATATATATATATATATATATATATATATATACACATACACACACACACATATGTATATCACGTAGGTAGTGTAAGTTTAGTGTGAATATTTGATAAGTGTAAGCACCTGTATATGCCAGATAGTGGCAGAGGTGAGAGAATATATCAAACATAAACTGGAAACAGAACACAAAAGATATCAGAGATATCCTTTGTGTTCTGTTTTCAATTTATGTTTGATATATATATATATATATATATATATATATATATATATATAATTAAGGATGCTGAAGAGGCACCATCATGCTAGAAATAGCAGTCAAAACTGACTCTAGAACCACGTCATTATTCATATAGCACATGTGCTATATAAATACATGATGTTGTTCTAATGTCAGTTTTGACTGCTATTTCTGGCATGGTGGTACCCCTTCGGTACCTTTAATTATATTCATATTATTATATATCCATAATAATTATTACCTATACAGTTTTCTCCATGCTGGCCACTTGATATGATTGTTATTCTAAATAATGGTCTTATCTTTTTTATATAAAAATATATATATATATATTTATAGAGATTTTCTACACTAGGCACAAGGCCCAAAAGTTTTGGGGAGTGGGGCCAGTCGATTAGATTGACCCCAGTGGTCAACTAGTACTTAATTTATCGATCCCAAAAGGATTAAAAGCAAAGTCAACCTCGGCAGAATTTGAACTCACACACACACACACACACACATATATATATATATCGTGTTGCAAGACAGTGTAGGAGAGAGAATAGTGATGTTGTAGGAGAGAAATGTGTTCGCATGGATGATGGTACGCTTGCATTAAATGAGGATGCAAAGAAAGAGGTCTGGAGATGCCACTACGATAGATTGCTTAATAAAGAGAATGAATGGGAGAAAGAGAGCCTGCCATATGTCGACCCAATAGAGGGACCAGCTATCCGAGTTGATAGTACCAGGGTAGATAAAGCAATTAAGAGTATGAAGACCGGGAAAGCCCCCGGCCC
>NC_068981.1:188916249-188940182 GCF_001194135.2 Octopus bimaculoides
TATATATATATATATATATATATATATATATATATATATATATATATATATATGTGTGTGAATTTGCATACAAAGCTTATATAAGATCATGTTTGGCGTGCAAATGTGTGTGTGTGTATATATATTTCAGTGCCAGTGGCACGTAAATAGCACCATTTGAGCATGATCATTACCAGCGTTGCCTTACTGGCACTTGTGCCGGTGGCACGTGAAAATACATTCAGAAATATGAAACTCAGAGCAATGGTTCAAGAAGTTTCAGCTTGCGACAATATCATCATCATCCAGTGTTTCGAATCCAGGTTTTGTCCCTGTTAATGGGGGTGGCCGGATCTACCTCAGTGCCATAGCAACTACCCTCACAACATCTCGCCCGGTTTTGGGCGTCCTCCTTTTCCAAACCAACCCTCCCATTTCTCCTCCTCCACCTTTTCCTCGGTCTACCTCATTTTTGTGCTCCCTTTATCTCAAATGCAATCACCCACCTCAGAACATGTTCTTCCTCCCTCCTCAATACACACCCATACCACCTCACTCCATTCACCCTTGCCATCCATTCCACCGATTCCTCCAGCCCCAGCATTCCCATCAAATCCTCAGTCCACCTCTTATCAAATAATTGTTTCTAATTTAGGCACAAAGTCTGCAATTTTAGAAGGAGACGATTAGTTGCTGATTATATCAACCCAGGACATAACTTAGTAATTGACAGATACTTTATTTTATTTAACATTGAGGAATGCAAACCAAAACTGACCTTGGGTGGATTTGAATAATTTCAGTATAAAGAGTGCTACAAATATTACATTTTATTTGTTGCTCCACTAGTTCTGACAACTCCCTACCCTTTTCAATAATAATATTACACACACTTAAGGTGGCAAACTGGCAGAAATGTTAGCATGCCGGGCAAAATATTTAGAGGTATTTCGTCTGTCTTTATGTTCTGAGTTCAAATTCTGCTGAGGTCAACTTTGCTTTTCATTCTTTCAGGGTCGATAAATTAAGTACCAGTTGTGTACTGGGGTTGACCTAATCGACTGGCCCCCTCCCCAAAAATTTCGGGCCTTGTGCTTAGAGTAAAAGAAAAAAAATATCACACACACTTACACAAATACATACATACCACATGCATAAATAATCTGTATATTCATCTACTCATAGTATCTTTTTCAAACAAAATTTACATTATATTACACAGCATGAATATCAGCATTTTTACATCCAGTTATCCATGCTGACATGGATTTGTCATCAGAGTTTGTGACAATCCTTATTCATAGTTATGACTCTCTACGTCAGATAGCTGATAATGTAGCTAGCAGAGTCCACATTTTGCCTATGTATTCTATTTTTTGGCAAAGTTCATATGACAAGATGTTCCTCCCTTTTTCACCAACCACTTTACAGAGTGTACATGGTGCATTTTATCATGGCACAGGCATTAGAGAAGTCGACTCAGTGAGAAGACCTAAAGAATCCCTTCTGTTTTGTATTGGTCCTTGTTTGAAGTTACTGTCTTGGATAGTTAACATGTGATGCAGACAGCAGAATCCACATCACACATAGTTCTTTCTATCACTGACCATCTTACAGTGTATATTGACTGCATATTATCAGACCACCATCACTAGAAAAGTTATCCCATGTCCTTTCAGACAAACTATATAAATCATCACTCACAGGCACGTTTTACACTATGCCACCCACTGCAGTCTTTCAACATTTGGCACATACAACAAAGTAAAAACTGGCTAAATACTTTGTGCATGTTGTGGTTGTTAATTGGTTTTTGTGGCTGGATGTTATGGCTTGTGACCAACCACCTCACCCCAGGAACTGGATGCATTTGATTCTCAGAACAGATTGTCTTCAACTGTATAACCTGCACCCATGTCGTATAAACAGTCCACTCAAACGTTCCTTGGATCGTAGGGGGACATGCTGTGCTTGAGGAGACCTATTGAGTCAAATACATCAACATCAATATCGAAATCAAATCAAATGGAAATTGTAGTTGTGACCTTCACGCCGATAGCACGTAAAAAGCACCATCTGAATGTGGCTGATGCCAGTGCCCTTTTGACTGGCTTCTGTGCTGGTGGCACGTAAAAAACACCATCCAATCATGGTCGATGCCAGCTCCACTGGACCGTGCCAGTGGCACGTAAAAAGCACCTACTACACTCTCAGAGTGGTTGGCGTTAGAAGCTACATCCAGCTGTAGAAACACTGCCAGATCAGATTTGGGCCTTGTGCAGCCTCCTGGCTTCCCAGACCCCAGTTGAACCGTCCAACCCATGCCAGCATGGAAAACGGACGTTAAATGATGATGATGTATCAACCTTGCAGCACAGTTCAGAACAGGTTAAAGTAGTGGTCCTCAACTAGGGTCTGTATGACTCTTGGGGGCCCAAATAAGATTTTGTTGTTAAATTTATGTGCAATAAATTGCTTATATTTCTACAGATATTTTAATTTTTGTATACAATTCCTAATGATGTTTAATTACAAAAATACAGTTGGATGTCGTTTATACACATCGAATGGCTATGGAGGTCCAGTGGAGTATAATAGGAATCAGAGGGGTCCATAGACAAAAAATGGTTGAGAACCACTGGGTTAAAAGAACAGCTGTCTGGCTTCTGTGCCAGTGGCACGTAAATAGCACCATTTGAGAGTGATCGTTACCAGCGTCGCCTTACTGGCACTTGTGCTGGTGGCACGTGAAAAAACATTTGAGCGAGGTCATTGCCAGTGCTGCTGGACTGGCTCCTGTGCAAGTCATCATCATCATCATCATCGTTTAACGTCCGCTTTCCATGCTAGCATGGGTTGGACGATTTGACTGAGGACTGGTGAAACCGGATGGCAACACCAGGCTCCAGTCTGGCACATAAAAAACATCATTTTGAGCATGGCCATTGCCAGTACCGGTTGACTGGCCCTCGTGCTGGTGGCACATAAAAGCATCCACTACACATTCGGAGTGGTTGGCATTAGGAAGGGCATCTAGTTGTAGAAACTCTGCCAGATCAGATTGGGGCCTGGTGCAGCCTTCTGGTTTGCTAGTCCTCAGTCAAATCGTCCAACCCATGCCAGCATGGAAGGCAAACATTAAACGATGATGATGATGATGATGAAGGTGGAATTAAGGTTAATGTAAGTTTTCTCAAGCTGCTAGGAGTGGGACGGATGGGGAATCGCAATGACTGTAGCCTGCGTTGCTTACAAATTAATATAATTAAATGGTTCCTATATAAAATTAAATTGCCCTTGTTGGAAACATCAAATTATTTAAGATAGTGGGGACAAGAGAATGGCAATAATAATTATAATAATGAATGAATGATTAAACTTATAATTGCTGGCAAATGTTCCAAGGCATCCATCTTTGTCAGTGAATGATTTTTGAATGAAAATTTGACCAGTGTAAACAATATGTTGTACCCTACATGTGTGTTGTGCATGATAATTTTATAAAATTTATAATTAAATATCTCTTATTGAATTAAATATATGTAATAAGAAAATATTTTAAACACTCTGATCAAGAGAAAATATTATTGCAAATTGGTTAATTATATCTTTCAACTGAATTAGTCATTTGGATCCTAGGTTTTCATTAATTAATAAAGTAATAATGACTTTGTAAATAAGGAGAAATTATTTTAACACTGTTATTTAAAATATTATAGTTTAAGGCATAAAACTACAATATATGAATACATTTGAAGAAAAAAGTCAATTTCTGTTGCAAAAGAATGAAGACAAATAAAGGGTACTTTCTATAGAATGCAGATAATTTTTATTGATTTGAATGTTGAAGGGTAGGATTATCAGTTCAGGATGCAGACAGTTTGGATGGGAAACCACAAGAACCAGATTACTAGTAAGACTAAACCACTTTATTTTCTGTTTACTAATCTGTAAAAGGTTCTTGACAAGAGTTTTGCTCTATAGTTAACTGGTCACTAAAGAAACTATGTATAGATAGATATATGAGAGTTACACATGAAAGTATCATTAGCAAAGTTAGCATCAACAAATAAATTCAGTGCTACATTTGGTGTCAATATCGAAATCAAAATGGAAATTGTAATTGTGGCCAGTGCCAGTGCCGCCTGATTGGGACCCATGCTGGGGGAATGTAATAAGCATCATTCAAGCATGGGTTGATGCCAGTCTCCCCACCGCCCCCTGACTGGCTCCAAAGCACCATCCAAACGAGGTCAATGCCAGTGCCACCTGATCGGTTCCCTGTGCCAGTGGCACGTAAAAAGCACCATACAAATGTGGTCAATGCCAGTGCTGCCTGACTGGCTCCCATGCTGGTGGCATGTAAAAAGCACCCACTACACTCTCGGAGTGATTGGCATTAGGAAGGGCATCCAGCTGTAGGAACCTTGCCAGATCAGACTGGAGCCTGACGCAGCCTCCTGGCTTCCCAGTTTTCAGTTAAACCAGTCAACCCATGCCAGTATGGAAGACGAACGTTAAACAATGATGATGATGATGATGAGCTCCATCCTCAGTTTAGTCTTATACTTAAGACTATAAATGGCAATTAATATTAGGATTTCGGGTGTAAGTGAAGATATGTTTGCAGGAGAAAGAAAGTGTTTCGACCAAAAAAATGTCTATGTACTACACAGTGTGTTTGTTGAAGAAGAAATGAAACTTCTGCAAAGCTCTGTCAACTCTCTCCTCCTGCATGTATAACATGTACAAGCGTAAATACTGCCTTGAGAGAGACATATAATAAACAAGCACATGCTTTTGACAGGAATGTAAAGATCTGTGGAAAATGGGTCTCTATAAATCACTCTTCTATAACCTTTTAAGCATTTCAGGGCAACTTTTATTGTGTTGCAAATCTCTACTGTGTGACGGGCATTTATGCAGTCAAACGTCTCACACAAAGATGTATGTATGTATGTATGTATATTTATATATATATATATATATGCATGCATACATATAGGCACAAATATACACTAGGGGGTGTGGTCAGACTAAACTTCCTGTTACCAGTAAATTACTCTTCATCATGAAATCAACACTGTACATTTGCATCAAGTCCACCACTAGTTCAACCAACCGTCCTACACAAACAGGCAGCTGTTATTATAGTCCACTTGCTGTTTTAGCTCACTTGTGCTCTTTCATTCATGCTAACAGAACACACCTAGCAAATCATACATGACTAATTTCTTTCCAGCCACTGCAGATCTCCAATATCCAATTCGCATGTCTCTCACAGACGTGTGGCTTCTCACATTTTATATATACTTCTTACAGAAAGCAACATTTTTGTTGTCAATGTCAAACTATGTTTTATTGCTCGAACTCCTTCTCTTCTCTGTATTGTTTATTACTGATTATTACATTCGGTTGTATGAGATGAATATCTCAGCTAAAGTTCAGGTCTATTTCCTTCAACTGAAATTGATTACAGGCTTTCATGGCTTTTAATCTCGCTACTCCATCTCTGAATGTGCTGCCGATATTCTCCTTTTATCTCCTCCAATAAACTCAGCCAATTTCAAAAGATCACAAATTATTCCACCAAGCTTTTTATCCCTCTTCCCTTTCATTAGTAATGTCCTCCATATCACATTCTACATCTGAAGATAATAACTTTTCCCATTTTTCAATTTTCTTTCTATCACAAATTCCTTTTAATCCTGAAGAAAAATGAAAATTAAACAAGAGGCTTTCATTATTTATATGCCTGAGGCAGAACAACCTACACATTCCACATCTATTCTTTCACAAATTTCTTTAGTTTTCAAAGCAAAAAAACACCAGACAATCTACCAGTGCAGATCCCTCTATTTCAGATTTGATTCTTTTTTTTTTATTTTTATGGTTTTGTCCAAAAGTAGCAGAAGCACCTATAACCTTGTCTTATAACTTCTAAGACTAACTAATTATAAATACATACCAGAAATATTGCATAAACTGGTTATAAATTTGCATGAATAACATTAAACCTTGTGTGCTATTTCACTCTGGTTGTATAATTAATTATTACAAGCAGTATCTGTGGAAATTCCAGTTAGTTGAACTCAGTAACAGTGTTAGAAGTTAGAAGCAAACCATGAAATACAAATGTTTTTGTTTTTGAAACTGCATTTTTTTCTAAAGCATTGAAGGTATTGATGATGTAATTTTAAGAAAGATCATCTTTTGAAAACTACATTCATTGTGATATTCTTGCCACCTCTCCTACCTTGAGAGGTGTAATATATTACTCTTACAAACTATAGACCAGTTCCAAATGCTTGCAACAGGGTAGGGCCATGTTAAAAGTACCCAGGGTTAGCATGTGGTGGTGTCAAATGGAGCAGAATATTGATCTACCACCCAAGAACATGAATGGTTCATTTGGATTGCTTACAGAGAGTTTTTGCCAATTCAATTACAGTCATAAGACTACAATAAAAGATACTTGCCCAAGGAATTGTGCCATTGGAGGGAACCCAGAACTGTATGATTCTCAGGCAAACTTTTTAACCACATGACCACTTCCAGCAATGCAATTGCAGATGGAGCAAAATTTTTTCATGCAAGGTGTAAAAAATGAATAATACAAGTTGATGGTTATATTTATATATGCATGTATGTGTGTGTGTGTGTGTGTGTGTGTGTGTGTGTGTGTGTGTGTGTGTGTGTGTGTGCTTGTTTGTGAAAAAATAATGGAAGGTACTCGGCATTTAGCAATGAATGTCACAGTGTGCTATCAATTGGCAGATACGTAGAAAGTGTCCTGAAGTTTAATTCTTGTTCTGACTCACTGTTGTATCCAAATTCTACTGAGGTCAACTTGGTTATTTCAGCATTGATAAAGTGCCATTCCAAGTTTGGTAGAATTGCTAAAGTGTCAGACAAGATGCCTTGTGGTATTTGTTCAGGTTATCTTTATTCTGAGATTTTGGTTGGTAGATTAAATTTCAGCCCCCAGTTTATGACCACCACTTCAAAAATAAACAATTCAGTTGTACAGTAATTTTATTTCATTTCTTTTAAATTATTAAGGAAGATTGTGGTAACCTTACCGAATTGACCTCGATACAGTCTAATATACTTTAGGTACTTAGTGACATTTTAAAATGTAATATCTACTACCTTATTTACATGTATATGTGTGTGCACACATGCCTGTGTGTGTGACATTTTTATCTTATATTTCTATGAACCATAATTTATACTACCATTAGATTTTTTACAAACAATTTTGTTGCTCATTATTGGTGTCTTTCACAACCTTATGTTTTTAATGCATAATTTGCTTCCTTTTTTTTTTTTGTACTACAATGAAAAACTCGTAAATAGAACCAGGTAAAAATCTATGATGAAATACACTCCTTGACAGCTATATTTTCTAGTACACAATAACCATATACAAGAAACAGTATATAAAATGGTGTATAATGTTTTTTTTTTTGTATGCAAAACATTAAATTTTATGTTCCATTTCAATCTATTTAGTTGTATAATTAGTTTTTACTAGCTGTACCTGTACTTTCTTGAAGTTAATACAGAACCATGAAATAAATATAAATGATATATAGCCGCAGCATGGCTGTGTGGTAAGAAACTTGATTCTAAACCACATGGTTCCAGGTTCAGTTCCACTGCATGGCACTTTGGGCAAGTGTCTTCTACTATAGCCTCAGACTGACCAAAGCCTTGTGAGTGGATTTGGCAGATGGAAACTGGAAGAAGCCCGACATGTATATATATACATATATATATATATATATATTACAGTTCTATATTTAAGAGATGAGAAAATATGTACATTATTTACATTTGACGGATATTTGTCCTTATCTTGTTTGCTGTTAACACACCGTTTCAGCTGATATGCCCTCCAGACTTTATCGGGTGTCTTGGGGAAACCAGGTTTGAAATTTCCCCAAGACACCTGATGAAAGCTGGAGGGTATATCAGCCAAAACATTGTGTTAACAACAAACAAGATGAGGACAAATATCCGTGAAATGTAAATATTGTATATATATGTGTGTGTGTGTGTGTGTGTGTGTGTGTGTGTGTGTCTATGCTTGTACCCCCCACCATCACTTGACAATCGATGTTGGTGTCTTTATGTCCCCGTAATTAGGGGTTTGGCAAAAGAGACTGATTGAATAAGTACTAGGCTAACAAAGAGTAAGTCCTGAAGTCGATTTGTTCAACTAAAGGCAGTGCTCCAGCATGATCCCAGTCAAATGACAAAAACAACTAAATGAATATTATTCTAAGTATTTTTTTCTAAAACATTTGTTTTTCCTCAAGATGATGCGATCTAAAGAAAGAACATTTTGAAAACCACATAGTTGTACACTACTTATCTCTGCTACTTTGAGACTTGTAATCTCACATTTTATCTTTACATCAAGAAGTGAATGCACTGTGGAAAGAGATACAGGCAATCTACTATGATCAAAATTACTGAAGGCACATGGCCTAGTGGAGGCATATGGTCTGGTGGTTAGAGCAGTGGACTCACGGTCGAGGGATCGAATCTCAGACCAGGTGATGTGTGTGATTATGAGCAAAACACTTAAGCTCCACATAGCTCTGGCAGAAGATAATGGCGACCCTCTGCTCACTCTTTCACCACAACTTTCACTCTTTCCTCCTGCATCTAACAGCTCACCTGTGATGGACCGGTGTCCCATCCATGTAGGGAACCTATGAGCCGATGAAACCAGGAAACCGGCCCCTATGAGCCAGACATAGTTCGAGAAGGAACAAACAGCAAACAAAATTACGGAAAATATATTCTTAACTCTGGAATGGAACAGAAGATATAACTGTTCAACATCATTGTTTTTATTCCCACTTTTTCATGCTTGCATGGATCAGACAGAATTTATTGGGGTAGATTTTCAATGACCAGATGCCCTTCTTGTGCCAACCCTTGCTTGTTTCTAAGTATTCCTCCTTGGCCTGAAAAGTTTTTCACAGAAGAATGAAAATGAATGTTACTTATTTTCAACTATTGAGCAGTGTTAGACAAAAATACACACATACACATGAGCTTCTTTCAGTTTCCATCAAGCAAATCCACTCATAATACTTTGTTCAGGTCAGAGGTATAGTAGAAGATGTTTGCCTAAGATACCACACATTGGGATTAAACCTGAAATTGTAAATTTAGAAAGTATGCTTTTTAATCACACAGCCACATCTATATCATCATTTCACCTCCATGTTCCATGCTGGCATGGGCTGAAAGATTAAACCCATTCATGCTGATCATCTGTTTAAAATGATGATTTATAAGGGTATAAAACAAATACTTGATACAAATTGTGATTTGTGTATGATCTGTATCAAAGAATGAAACATGTTCTTAATGCATATGTAGTCTGTATCAAATGGATTTCAATGAAATTTTTTTTTCAGTTGCTATTTAGGTCAAAATAATAGTATCTGTGAATTTTCAGACAATTTCATTCACTAGAAAAATTCCGGCACGAATGAGTTAACAGGATCTAAAGTGTCCAAGGACTGCATTGTTAGAAACTGTAACTTGCCTGAAGCCCTTGACTTGACCAAAATAAAATATATCATCATCATTGTTTTAACATCCATTTTTCGATGCTGGCATGGTTGGACAGACTTTATAGAGGCAGATTTTCTATAGCCAGATGCCCTTCTTGTTGCCAGGCATCTAGATTCCTGATGAGACAGGTTCATTCTGTGAGTCTACAAAACTAAATTGCATGGAGCTGAGTTAAACTGTTATCAAATCATGTGTTTGTGTGTACATACAAATATGTATATGTGTGTATGCATCAATTCATAATATATATTTGCTAAATGAATTGTCTTATGAATAATAAATATATACCATAAAAATGTTCACACCATTTATATTATATAAATGGTGTGAACATATGGCTTCAATTTCATTCCATAGTTTAACAGTCTTGAATATGCTATAAATGTGTGTTTGATAAACGATGTCTTTAATATCATTCCTTAGTTAAATTAACACTTTTTAAAAATCTTGCATAAGTAGACCATAGGAAAATAATATTAATAGTAAATTAAGATAGTTACTTTAGATTGAATAAGTAAAAAAATATGATTAGTTACACTCTATATGAAGCTGAGAACGAATTTGATAAGTTAAAGGTTAGTATATGGAAAATAAATACGGGTAGGAGAGACATTCTCTGAGGATGCAATCCTGAGAAGTCAAGAATGTAAAGGATATTGAACAGTGAGTTTTGGAAGATGGTCATATCATATTTTTAAAGAGATGAAAGATTTTGGGATGTAATTCTTTGTTGTTAGCCCCAGTCAGTCCTGTTGAAACAATTCAGTACCACATAGGTAGTCAATATATTTACTAGGTGCAGACAATGGATCCAGTGCTCCAGATATTTACCATTTTGGGAACTATGTCATGTACTCCAAGTTATAAGAGTTTATCATATAAAGTACAATGTCCCAGGCTGTGAATGTTGCATCCCCTCCTATGTCTAGTATGTTCTTGCAGGATCATTGATGTGTTTGTTATTGTCATTTAGTTGCAGATTATCCTTGCTTAAGCAGACCAGTTGCATAAGCTTACAATCTATAAAACCGCTAGTAACATTCTGACCATTTATATGTCAATTGCTCATCAGTATAAAAGTATACACACCTACCACTTGCTCCCTTCCCTCGATTTCTCCTTTTATACACTTATTATTTCTCTTTCTCACGATTCCTATGCTTCTTTTGGTCTTTTTTTCCCCCTTCTGATGAAAGACTAATGCCTGAAACATTAAGGCACTTTCTTCATTCTAATGGAAACCTAATGCTATATTCATTAAACTTCATCCAGTTCATTTTCATGTTTATTGTTTTTACACACACACACTCTCGTGCGGGTGACACGTAAAAGCACCCACTACACTCTCTGAGTGGTTGGCGTTAGGAAGGGCATCCAGCTGTAGAAACTCTGCCAAATTAGATTGGAGCCTGGTGTTGCCATCCGGTTTCACCAGTCCTCAGTCAAATCGTCCAACCCATGCTAGCATGGAAAGCGGACGTTAAACGATGATGATGATGATGATGATGATGATATATATATATATATATATATATATATATACAGGGTCATTCAAAAGTCTCCATACATAGGAAAAATTAACTTTTTTATAAGAAACTGTTTATAAGATCCCTTAGATCCCCTGAGGTTATAGTAGTGGGACTGAACCCAGAACTATGTGGTTGGGAAGCAAGCTTCTTACCATATAGCTATACCTGTGCATATTAGTGATATTAGAATGATTTCGTAGACATGTTGATTGGATTATTTATATATTAGTAGTGTTTTCAATGGTTGTAAAAGTATTTCATGATGCTTTTATAAGACATTGTTGCAGAAATGTTGATAGGATATTCATGTAGCAGTGTTCTGAAATATTGTTAGATTGGTGTCATAGTAGTGGTGTTAATACAGTGTTGTACAAATGTTGCTATGTTGTAGATTGTTATAAATGTGTTACTGGATGTTGTAGAAGTTTGATTAAGATTTTCTCTTGCATCATCACACATAGACATCTTTGACAACACAGACAGAACAGTTACACAACATTTTGCCAGGAAATCACAAATTGCCTGAATGGTTTTGTAGAATCATTGTAGAAATGTAAGAAAGGTGTTCTGGTGTGTTGTAGAAATGTTGTAAAGACAGTGTTGTGGAGTTGCTCTTCCATTTGATTAATGTTTGTGCAACAAACTGTGCTCTTAATATGTCCTCGTCTATTTCATTGACAATATGCTGTTTTGGCTGTGTAGCTTGCTGCTATTATTGATCTGTCTTTGATCAGCACTAACAGAATGCATATATAATCAAAGTCATATCAGTTCTGATCATCCTATCTATGTTGTGCAATGTACCTTCCCATTCCCTTAACAGTAGAGTATGATGTGTTTATGTTTTAGCAGGTCAAATTATCACATAAAAGCCCCCATGGATTATCTGTGAACCAGAATTGTGTGCAGCCTGGCTTGAAATGTATTATTCATTGTTTTTTTTAAAATTTTTATTTGTAGTTTGTTGCAAATTTTTGTGCAGAGATTGGATACCTAGCCTTAACTTGAATATTTCTTCATCTATCTGATATATTGTTTGTGCAATAGTATGATGAATGCTCTCTTTTTTTTTGTATGTGTGTGTACTATGTATATTACTTATCCAATATAAATCTCTATGTCACCTGCCTCTATTTGAAAATTCCACTATTTCAGAATGCGGCAGATATATGACCGTGTTTTTAAAGATGATATCCTCAAGGAAGATTTGTTGAAAAACCTCGCTTATGCAGCCGATGTATTAGAGGCTGTGCATATTGATGAAACAAAGTAAGTATATAGTTAATATTCATGCACTTTATTTAAATGCTTTAATGATAACTGATTAAAAACAATTTAAAAGATATATTTTGTTTTTGAAATTAATTTCTTACATTATGTTTAAGATATAGTGTTGATTTACAAGGAAAACGCTAAAATATAGATTTAAAACAAAACTGAATTTAGGAAGAAAATAAAACTTAAGTTAAAAGTTATTGTGAATTTTATATTTAACAATTTTTCCCGATGTTTTTAAACAGTTTGTATCAGTATTATTTGACTCTGGATACAAAAATATAAAAATAGGCAAATCAGCTGTTTAATTTTGTGTCTTTCTTATATTTGAAAATAAAAAGGTAAGAGCAGTATGTTATATTTTATGAGAATAATCCAGATTTCATTCTGTTTAATATGTAGCTTATCATTCTGAGAAATATGTATATTATTGTAAAATACATTCGTTTCAGTAGAAATATATTTTCAATTATTTGTATTGTATTCTTTCAGAAAGTAAACTCTAGATCTACACATTCTGCTATTAATAAGATTAAATTCTTAAAAGAGAATTTGAGGAGTTATATTAGAGAATCATTTTAACAATTTCTAGCAAGATTACATTATATTAAAGGCAAATTTCTTGATTACTACTTAATGAAGATATGTGAAATATATGATATCTCTCAAATCTCTTTGACCTTAAAATGTTTATATCACATTTAATGTGCAATAAATTACAATTTTCAAAATAAAAATATCAAAATTAAAAGTAATGTCAAGTAAAGTGTTTACTCTTTGAATCTCATAACTTCTGGTGTGTCATGTCCAAGATCAAGACGCATAATTCTCAGTAGTGCAGTCCATTAAATGTACACAAGTACTTTGGAACCATACTTTTAATGTTATAAACAGTGGAAGTACTGAGTAAGTAACTTGTTGATAAACTACTGAGATTAATAAACATTGCTGTGGTTGATTGCAATAAGCTCGTCAAACACAAGAAAGTCAGTGATTGACCCTATTTTTCACCCTTACATTTGAGAAATATTGATCAATGATTGAATTTCTATATTCTTCCAGTGTTACTTTCTTAATATTCTTTTCAGTTCTTTTTATAAATTTTCTTAAAAAGATTTATAACTTTTGTTCATTTTTATTGATTTCTATATATTAGTATATTCATCCAATGATTGCAAATTTCTGACTATTGATATCCATCAATAGTTTGAAAATCCATCCAAAAGTAGTTTGAACATGCAGTAGGCAGATTCTCATTTTGGTCTATTATGGTTAATATTAAGTTATTTCTATTGTTTAAAATTTTTACTCAAATTAATTGTGTTTTATATTATATTTATTAAAAAAAAGTGATTATTAAAGAAGCAAAGACTGATTGAAATTTAAACTTTCATCAGTCGTATTAAAAATTAATCATTAACGATGAAAGCAGTATTAATACCACAAGGTATTCTTTATATTCAAGCTTAACATGGATTCCTTGTTAAAACACCAAATACTGCATTATTAGCCTAGAGAGATCCTCTCGTATAGGTGCTTGGTGCATAAAAGCACATGTATAGATGGTAGCAAATGAAATTTGTCAGTCATGGGCACCAAAATTCCCAGTATTTTCTGATTTAAATTATTAAACTTATTCTGCAACTCATGAAGTTTCAGTGTCCTTATCAACTGCACTTTAAATGATAACCAACAGAATGGCATCAATATTTCAAAATATTTAAACTTATCTCAATAAAAGCATAGCTTATTCGACTGAGATATGCACTACGTATGTTAATCAGATTCTCTATAAACACCATTTATTTCAAAATGTTTCCGAGTTTCTTTTGTTAATAATGCAAATGTATTTCAGCAATGTTTTGGAATTTTCAGATCCACATTATTCTTGTCTTCATATTTTATTTTCAAATCAGATTTATTGAATAGTTAATTTTGACAGTAAAGAGTTCTCCTTTAATAAATGTTTCTACAAATGTCTACGATGCTATTCATTGTCTCTTCATTTCTTCAGAAGGTTCCACCAAGTTTAAGACTTGTTTAAACTTCAGTGATGCTGGTGAATACTGTTACCAGGTTTATACAATCCATAGATTCTTTGTATTTTCTCAGAAAAGTCATAGCAGTGGGGGTAATGTTAGAGTGAATTCCAGCTTTTGTATATTGCTGTAATTTAAGATGACTTTCATTGGACTAAGTGAAGGCATATGTTTTAGTGGTTAGTGTATTCAGCTCATGATCATAAGGTCCTGAGTTCAGTTCCCGGTGGTGCATTGTGTCCTTGAGCAAGACACTTTATTTCACATTGCTCCACTCCACTCAGCTGGCAAAAGTGAGTAGTACCTGAATTTCAAAGGGCCAGTCTTGTCACATTCAGTGTCATGCTGAATCTCTCTGAGAACTATGTTAAGGGTATGTACATCTGTGGAGTACTCAGCTACTTGCACATTAATTTAACAATCAGGCTTGTTCTGTTGGTTGAATTAATTGAAATCCTTATCATCATAATCGATTGAGTGCCAGTAAGTTCTTGGGTAATATGGTACAAACTTGGTTCTCAGAAATACACTCTTCAGGTGATATAGTTTTTTTTCCTTTTTCTTAGCAGTTTTAGTGTTATTGGGGAATTTTTTTTATACTGCTGTCAGTTTTTGGTATAATATCTGAACATCAAGGTGGTTAAATATAAATGTCTGAAAGACTTTTAAGGCCCACAGTTCATATCCGTATGACGAGACAAGTCTCCTCAATAAGACACCAGTCTGTTTCAAATAACCTTATCAGATGGTGTGGTATCTACTCATAGCTAAATCTGTCTTCAGTCCAGTGGATTTGAACTCGAAATGTTTTTTCTGTAAATTCAGTTTCATCCCCTTCCAGGTATTTCAGTTGTCATCTGCATAGTGTGATGGATTTCACAATTGAAGTGGCCATCAGTTTTCTATAAAGGGACATTGTGACAGCCATTTCCATACAGTGAATTACATCAATACAAAGTGGTGTTTGATATAGTTCAATTAGTGTTTGGTATTCTGCTTCAAAAGATGTTGTCGACATATCTTAGTCAAGATCTGAACTTGAGGAGTTGTGTTCACTAAATATTACGGGTGATAATGTTGAACTCAGAGCTATGTATCTAATTACTGATAGAAAATTCAATTGCGAAGAAGACACTCTTATTCATTTTCAGTCTGTCAAAGATAATTGATTTGTTCTTCACTAGTTGTCAGAACTGGATAAGAGAAAGACCAAAATCTAAGAGAACTGCATACTACATGTAATTAGTAGGCCTAATTGAGAATCAACTTTAATTTGACTGCTTTTAATGAAAGAAATTTTAATAGCATTAATATTTACATATTTGTGAATAAAAACATTGAAATCGTCTTGTTTGTTGCTATGATTTCTAAATCCAAGTATATATCAGGAAAAACTTTATGTAAAGTATGACACTTGTAAATAAGAGAATATTCCTGATTGGCATTAGTGTTAATAGAAAAACAAATAGATGAGGGTAATATGCCAGTCTGTGCATACGATTCTGACAGCACATTAGAGAGAGAAAACGATTAGAGAGATAGTTATAATGAGCAACATTTCAAGCTACATATTTGTATATATTAAATCAGGATTGGTGAGGCAAACAAGAAAAGTAGAACTCAACACATAAGTATGTATGTATATATATATATATGTATATATATATATATATATATATATATATATATATATATATATATATATACACACACACACACACACACATCGGAAGCAGCAACATGACTCAAGGGTCAAGAGTTTGATAAGTGCTAATGCATGAAACATTTCAACCCTAGAGTTACTCTGTTGCTTCTGCTAAATATTTATTAAAAAAAACAAACACATATATAGAATCTGAATATGGACCCAGATACAAAGCATGAAAAGGAAGAAAAACCATAAAAAAAGAAGGAAACCATTTGATAGTCACCAGTTCCTTTTTTATTGTACCTTGTTTATTTCCAAGCTTATATCTAACATGTAAAAATATACACTTTGAAGAATTATAGCTTGACTTATTTGTGAATTAATTCAAATAACAATATCTATAAATGAATACAATGTATTCACTCAGAGAAGTTACTGCAGCTTATCAAAATTTCACTTTTATAAATCTGTAGATTTGTTTTAATTGTCTTTATATATATATATATACACATATATATATTATCAGTAAGTTTAGTGTGGAAAGACATTCTTTCTTTCACAATAACTTGCTGTTTTCTTTCTTTTTTAGTTGATTCCAAGCATAACTGTTTTTATATAGGGCATGATATCTAAAGTATGAGCTTGGTGCTAGTATTTCAATAAAATTAACTACTTAGCATGTGCAAATAGAAAATAATAATAATATATATATATATATATATATATACATATGTATGTATGTATATATATATATGTGTGTGTGTATATATATATATATATGTATATACATTTATATATATATTTATATACATATAAATACACACACGCATATATGTATATATATACATATATATATATATGTATTTGATGCTGATAAAATATTAACTACTACTTTTGCATACAAATTTTATGGATGCTCGCTTCTACCCAGCAATATTTGAAAGGATTTCAGGCATTTTAAAAGTTATAATTTTGTCTTTTCTTTTCTGTCTTTCTTTCATTCTCTTTTTTGTTCACACTCTAAAATTCATTTTAAAGATGAATTTTGTTTTCTAAATATTGGTATGGTTTTATATCTTAATGGCCTAAATTATATGAATATTTTCAGTAATGTATGTTCAGGGGCTCAAAGCAATTTATCATTATGTAATTCTTTTACACCAAAATATTTCATATTAAAAATTTATTATTCTATTTAGATATTAAAATGAATGATTGCCTGCCATCTTTTCTCATATCATCTAATTAAACTAATGTTTTATTTTGATTTTTTTCTTTTATTTTGCAATATTATGTTTTATGTATTTTAGTGCAAAAATATCATTTCTTGAAATGAATTTTAAATTTCTTCTAAAACAAATACTTGTGTGTGTGTGTGTGTGTATGTATGTATGTACGTGTGTGTGCGTATGACATGTAAACACATGCATACAATTATTTTTGCTGCTCCTATTGCTGATGCCAAGTATCCCCTACTTGAGTAGACTTTTGCCATAGGTATAACTGATGAAATTATTAGGAACAACTGACAGATCCAGAAATCCAGGAATAAGATGTCCAGTGTATCAAAATAGGTCAAACTTTTGCATTTGATCAATGATCTCGCTATGATTAAGCCATAATTATTTTGGGAAAATTGTCTAAACATTTACTGCCTGCAGTTTTCATTTTAAAGATGGTTGAGAATTTTTCTTTAAAGAAATTTAGATGCTGCAATGGACAGGTTGAGTAAACTAATTAAGATTCTGCTTGCTGGTATAATTTTTATTTTATCAACTGAGAAGATTTCTAAAACACATGCATCATTGACTGCTTTTCATTATTTTTTGCTAAATTATTTGAAGAAAAATAATTCATTCATTCCTTACTTAATTTTATAGGATATGAAGTTTTCTGTGATATAAGTGGATACACTTATTAGTTAAAATGTCTCTATGAACACATTGTTTGTGCACATATGTTAGTTTAAGTAATTGCTGTTTCAGTGGATATTTTTATTTCATTCTGTTTTAATCTTGATTTAATTAAAGTTTTATATTTTGTATGTTTCTGTGCAATGTTTCAACTGTGTATGTTCTTGTTAAAATTATATAAATCTATAAAATTAGTGGATATTTAAATGAGAACAAAGTTCTAAAAAAGAATTTTTCATCTGTTTCTAATACAAGAGTTATTTCTAATCCAATTTGTATTATCAACATTTTATCTATTTGAATTTGATTAAAACATTTCAAGAATATTCAGAAAGGTGCGTTTATAGCAATTAAGTCCTATCATCAGATGTAAATATTTAACATTTGACTGGTTAACATTTTCTAAAATTTAGTTTCAATTGCAAAATTTTCTTTTGTATCATTAATAGCAAAATACTCATTAAATTAAATTTGTGTATTGTGTATTCCCTACAACTTCTAAATACATAAAATATTGGTTTTAATAGTTAGACTCTCTTAACGCATAAAATTTTTTCAAATAAACTCTTTAGAACTTTGTATATAACTTTGGAAAACATATAAATAACAAACTTCTAGCCCTGTCATTCTCCTGTCATTCTGAGTTTTCTACCATTACTACAATGATCTCTACTTCTCAGAATTAGCTCAATAGTATATCACCTTGACCCAAATTCATCAAACATATTCATTTTCATCTCATTCTCACCCAAACTCCAGTAACCACTTTCTTAACCCACTATACCCCCTGAATGTCAACTCTTTGTAGTTCCCTGCCTACTTTTGCTCTTCTGGCAATCATAGGCTTACAGATATTCAAACTTAACATGAAAAATTCCCCCCTGACCAATCTATCAGGATTATGGGTGCTGCCTCTTCTCATGACTAAAATCTTCATAAAATGTTTGTTTTTAAAGAGCAAATGACAATTGGTGTGCATATTAGGAACTGGTTTACTGACTCTAAACAAAGGAGTTCTGAGGACAGGAAGGCTTTAGGTTATATAAGATATGATTGTTTTTGGTCAGTGTGGTCATCTTAGCTGTGCCTATTATGAGAGCAGTAGTGAGATGGAGTAAAGAGTTCAACCTTATTTTCAGAATAAGACAGTTTTCCGTAAATGAGAGTTAGAGAAGTTAACTCCAGTATTGGACAAGTACTTTATTTATTAACTCTGAAAGGATTTTAATTCAGAATACAGAAAGCCAGAATAAACACCACAACTTTTTAATGTTTCTCTCATTTTGCCATCTTAACTTTATAGTAGTAGTTTTAAAACCTGCAAACAAAATCATCAAACTGTATCAAGCAATCTGCAAATTATACCATTGCTATTTTGAAAATCTATAACCTTTACTTTGCACTGTATGTAGTAATTAAACATTAAAAAAATATTAATTTTTCCAATTTATAAGTAACTTTATGAAAACTGACTTGATTGAACATCCATTTTATTAGAAACAAAGGCACGTTTATGAAAGAACTGGATCAATGTTCTGAGAGCCAATTATTATTTCAGGAAACTTTCATAAAGGAACAATCTGAAGATAATTACATTGACATTAAAAGCAGAAACAATTGAGAATATAAATTTCTGCCATCTATTTTTAATTATTTTGTTTTGTATTAATTTGACTCAAGGAATTATTTGAATACCATTTTAGATCTACATTTCTGATATTTTCCAACAATTGTTCCATGGATTTGAATTGCATTATGTTCCTGATGTAGGCTTGAAAACGACTTATATTTATCTTCATTCCATTCATAAATTTAACAACATTACTCCACTTTCCTTGAAATAATAAATGGTTATTGTTTTTTACTTAATTAATTTTATTAAAGTTATCTTCCATGAAGAGAAAAATATTAATTTTCATAGAAATACCTAAAATGAAATTTCAGTTATCTTTCTAAAACTGTTCAGAAGTCTATCAGGATTTTATCAGATTTAAAAAAAGGGGAAAAAAAAGACAAACATTTCAATTGAATTTTATATTAATATCTCTGTTGTCTTATACTGAACAGTCTGCATGGTAAACATATTTCATTATACTAAATATAAAATATGATTTTAGAATGAAATAAGAGTGGAAATAATCAAATTTGTGTTAGCTGTAAAATTAGCTGCCTTTGAAAATAAGAAAACTTTATTTAAAATCTTTTAATATATAAAAAATATATTTAGAGAAATACAAATTTGAAAGAATTAGCTTTTAAGTAATCAAGGAAGAAAATACATACATTTTGCCTTTTTTTTTATATAAATCATTTTGTTATTCTCGAAAGAACTAAAGAACTATAACCTAGTTTTGAATAGTTTTCTTAGATCATTGAAACTTTATATTTTTAACTGTACAATTTACTAATAGAGTTCTTCTTTGATATTGCTTACCTATTACTTTACTACAGTGGCCAAGGTCTAGTTTGATATTTTTCTGTTAGCATAAAGTGAAATAGTCTTAGTCTTGGACAATTCTCATTTATGTCAACTTCATTTGTAATCCCACGATCCTCAATGGCAAATTGGTTGAGTCATTAAAATAGCAGGTGAAATGCTTTGTAATATTTATTCCCGCATAAGGTGGCGAGCTGGCAGAATCGTTTGCACGCCAGGTGAAATGCTTACCGGTATTTCGTCTGCCGCTATGTTCTGAGTTCAAATTCTGCCGAGGTTAACTTTGCATTTCATCCTTTCAGCATCAATTAAATAAGTACCAGTTATGCAGTTTGTCTATCCTTGTTTGTCCCCTCTGTGTGTAGCCCCTTGTGGGCAGTAAAGAAATAAGAAACATTGGCACACCGAGCGAAATGCTTAGCGGTATTTCATGTCTTTACGTTCTGAGTTTAAATTTCATCCTTTCGGGGTCAATAAATTAAGTACCAGTTGCATACTGGAGTCAATCTAATCAACTAGCCCCCTCTCCCAAAATTTTAGGCCTTGTGCCTAGAATAGAAAAGAATATTTATTTCAGCTTATTATGTTCTGAGTTCAAATCCGGCCAAGGCCAACATTATCTTTTATCCCTTTAGAGAATCAATGAAGAAAGTACCAATCTAGAGCAATGGCTTGGCAAAATTGTTATACCATCAGTATTGCAGTATTTGTTTCAACTCTTGGCATCTGAGTTCAAATCCCATCATGGTCTACTTGACTGATAGACTTAATCTGGTACATAGTTTAACACTGATACTGGGTTCTTAGGTGCCTTTAGCTGCTGTATCCACTTTATTGCAGACATTCAGGCCAGATCTCAGATTTAAAAGTATCTTACCCCACTTCTCTCTCTTACCTATATTGGAAACTCTGTAAAGGATCTTGGACACCACATTTTTGCGCTGATTATGTAATAACACAAAAATCCCATTATTCCATAGATTAGCTCACCATACTTCAACATTTATTCACCTCATTCTTATCTATTTATTTTTGATTTTGTTTTTCATTCCATCAAAATAAACAAGATTATGATAACTTTGGTAAAATATTACTAGTGTTGAAAATGTGAGGTCAAAGGAATCTCAGAAATGGTACACTTTGTTGTACCATCCAGTTTTGTTTTTATATATTTGGTGTTTGGATCCCTTCACGATCGACATTACTTTCCTCATGTCTGGGAACCTACTAAAAAAATAAGTACCAATAGATTAGTTGGGAATGATATAGCTACCACTCACCTCCCCTAAAATGTCTGACCTTGTGTCAGAACTAAAAATCATTACTGTAACTAAAAAAATTAGAAAATATCATGTAAATATTCACACATGGGAAATGGCCTCTTCCTCTTTTTTCCCATTTCATCTTGTATTTTTATCTAAGTTCTACTTTTTCTACTGTACTGGACGTTAATTAACTTTGGTTAATACTTGACATATTCTAGCACAGTGGTTCTCAACTAGGGTCCAGATGACCCTTGGAGGTCCATATAAGATTTTATTAAGATTTATGTGCTATAAACTGGACATACTTCTACAATATATATACAGTAGGAATCAAAGGGGACCATAGGCAAAGAATGGTTGTTGAGAAACACTGGTCTACAAGAATGTTAACGCTATAGAAAAACAGGAATAACCATTATATTACTTTACAGCCTCCTAACTGTTGATATTGCCTTTCATCCTTTTGGGGTTGATAAATTAAGTACCAGTTGTGTACTGGGGTCGATCTAATTGACTGGCCCCCTCCCCAAAAATTTTGGGCCTTGTGCCTAGAGTAGAAAATATTGTATAAGGCAGTGAGCTAGCAGAAACATTAGTATGCCAGGCAAAATGCTTTGCAATATTTCGTCTGTCTTTACGTTCTGAGTTCAAATTCCGCTGAGGTCAACTTTGCCTTTCATCCTTTTGGGGTTGATAAATTAAGTACTAGCTGCGTACTGGTGTCGATCTAATCGACTGGCCCCCTCCCACCAAATTTTGGGCCTTGTGCCTAGAGTAGAAAAGAATACACTTGCTGTATTCTACTCATAAGTATCTACCGTGGTTTATATCTAGTTGGATGTTTTATACTTTATGTTCATAGTGAATTCTAAGCTAGATTTCATATTGCCTTAGTACTTACTGGAACAATAACAAACTATTACTGTAAAAATCAACTAATTGCCCTTAAAATATACCTTTATCTCCATAAGAGGTCGAAATTTCCCTTTTCTATGGGGGTAAGGTGGGAGAAATAGGAGTTGCTCAGAAAGGTGAATAGAACAGAGAGTAGTAGAATGATGAGTAAAGTGGTGGAGGGACATATAGGGATGCACAAGGGGCTAAAGAGGTGGGTCATGATGGAAAGGTATTGAGAATGATAGTAGACAAGTGATGTGTTAAGAATGGAATATAGCAGGGGGGTGGAGAACAGTGGCTGATAACATGGAACAGAAGTGATTATTTGAAATAGTGAGGGCAAGGATGATGAATGAGGGAAGCAGTTCTGGGTGGGGGTACTTTTTGGGAGAGGAAGGGATATATGTGCTGATATATAAATGGGGGGTGTGGGTGAAAATGGGGGAGGAATGCTTCACAATCTAATATTTACAAGCTATCATTTATAGCTTTATGCCCTTCAAGATCCACTATTCCAAAAAGATTTTAAATTTCTTAGAAACATGTACTTCCTCCAGTGTCTGGTCTATTTCTGTATGCATGTAAATTAAACTCAAACCCTGACGGTTGCTGTTCCTCTGCCCTTACCAAAAGCATTCTACATCCCAGAACAGCATTTGGGGCTAATAAGATGATTGCTACCACAGTTAATCTCTGTGTAAGTATTAGGGGGTGTGTTAAGATATTTTACTGAGGATATATTTAATTAGGTGACACAGCTGATAGTGCTTGTGTGTGTGTGTGCTTGTGTGTGTATGCATATATATATATATATACCTTTCCTTCTTTGGACACAAAACCCTGCTTGCGAAGACTTGTTGAGGCAAGTGAAATCGAAATCGAATTCAAAATTGAACCAAATTCGATGACTGGCACCAGTGCCAGTGAAGCACTAACAGCACCATCCGAGCAGGATCACTGCCAGAGCAGCAGTCTCGCTTCCATGCCAGTGGCACGTAAAAAGCACCATTTGAGTGTGATCGTTACCAGCATTGCCTTACTGGCACGTGAACGAAACACCTGAGCGAGGTCATTGCCAGTGCTGCTGGACTGACTCCTGTGCCGGTGGCATGTAAAAGCACCCACTACACATTCGGAGTGGTTGACGTTAGGAAGGGCATCCAGTTGTGGAAACTCTGCCAGATCAGATTGGAGCCTGGTGCAGCCGTCTGGTTCGCCAGTCCTCAGTCAAATCATCCAACCCATGCTAGCATGGAAAGCGGACATTAAACGATGATGATGATATATGTGTATGTGTGTGTGTGTGTATGCATATATATGTGGGTGTCTATATATATATATATATATATAT
>NC_068981.1:188940900-188951863 GCF_001194135.2 Octopus bimaculoides
ATATATATATATATATATATATAAATGAATAGAAAATGGAGATCATTGTTTAATGTCCGCTTTCCATGCTGGCATGGGTTGGACGGTTTGACTGAGGGCTGGCGAACCAGAAGGCTGCACCAGGCTCCAATTCGATCTGGCAGTGTCTCTAGATGCCCTTCCTAATGCCAACCACTCCAAGAGTGTAGTGGGTGCTTTTGATGTGCCACTGGCATGAGGGCCAGTCAGACGGTACTGGCATCAGCCACTCTTGAACGGTGCTTTTTATGAGCCACCATATATATATATATATATATAAATAGATAGATAGATACACACACACAATAAGCTTCTTTCAGTTTCCATCTACAAAATCCTTACCAGGACAATAGTAGAAAACACTAGTCCAAGTTGTGACCTAATGGGACTGAATCTGAGACAACATGCTTGGAAGCCAAGCTACTCAGCAGCACTTGTAATGCCTGCACATATGTCTAGTTAAACCATTTCATGTTGCTGGTTTTATTTTGAATCCTCACGTTTCTAGTGTATCACTGTGCCCTAATCACTGTAGTTACATTCTGGATAAATAGTTTTACTGTAATTAAGCCTTTCTTACTTTTATGGGATATAATTTGAAATTTGTAGTGAGTTTTACCATTGTTTCTTGTATTATTGCAATGGGTTTGCCGTGTTTGGTGATTAAATGGTTTTAATTCTGTAAAGGTGCTTTTACATCATTAATGCTGCACTGCAGAAGCAGAATGTTTAAATTGTTTGTTTTTGTATTTACAGAGTGTGTGTATATCTGTGTATGTGTGAAATGCTGAAACTTCTCTTTACACCAGCTTTGATATTCTGTGTATTTGCTTTTAGAAAAGAAATAACAGCAACACATTGTTTTCATTAACCTGATTTGTTATGGGCTTTGTATTGCTTAAGAGAACTTTTTGCTAATTCCCAAGTCAACCCTGATCCAGTAAATCTATGATCAAGGTTGTTTTAGCCATGACACATCACTTTTATGGTGGTGATGTTCATTTATAACCATCACAGGTTCTCTCGGGAATTTTGATGAATCATCTTTTATGTTTGTCTACTTTGCTGGAGTGTGTTTCTGTTATCAATAAATTTTCACATCTATTTGTGCAGAGTTGTTACTTTCACATTTCTTCCAAGCATGTAGATGTGTGGGTTGCTTCATCCATTTCTATTTTCTGAATTTTCATTATTCAGCTGGTATTCCAGGTATAAGCCACCTTTCTTTTCTGGTATATCATACCCAGATTTAGATTACTTAGAATATTCACTAATATTTAAGATTGTTGGAAATAAAATTTGCAGATTTTGCAGCTGGTTTTAACACATCAAGCAACTACACATAAGCTTTCTTCCAGTGTTTATTCCAAAACACATTTATCATATTGATTCCAAGAGCACAAGAAAATCACCTCATAATCTACACCCATCCTTTATTAAAATTATAATATTATGGATTACTAACTACACCTTGACAATGTAGATTTACAGTATTTATATCCAAACTGTTTCTGACTTCTGATTGCCATCAGATATTTAATTCTTGGATATGTACATGGTCTGAGATTGAGTTCAAATCAGCCCAAGACTACATAGATATTCAAGCAGATGAGGTTAATAGTGTGGAAAAATTATAATTTCAGTAACAAAACAACTCAGATACTTCTATAATGTATTTAGTTTCATCATCTTTGTTTTAATGTCCATTTTTCTGCATAGGGCAGACAAAAGTTGTTGAGGTAGATTTTCTACAGCCAGATACTCTTCCTGTCACCAACTCTCAACTGTATCTAACCAAAGTAGATATTTTTATCATGGAAGACTAGAAAGAAACATCACTTTTACGGTGGTGATGTTTATTTACACCCAGCACATGATGTCAAGACAAGAGCACACACACACACACACTCATACATATATGTTGGTTTCTTTCAGTTTCTGTCAACCATATCCACTCCACTAGCAAGGCTTTGGTCAGCTGGGGGCGATAGTAGAAGACACTTGCCCGAGGTACCATATAGTGGGACTGAACCCCAAACCACATCTTTGGGAAGCAATCATTCACATCAAATGAAAATACTAAATTATGTACAAGCATTTTTTCTAGAGAAAATCACACCTAAATTTTAACTTTGGCACAATCTTTGCCAATGTTTTACATTATATGTCACTTATTTCTGAAATTTATCATGGGCTAGGTTGTTGATGACTGACTTCTGATAGCCTATAAACACTTAGCTTGCTTAATCTAGTTACTTAACACCTACAGGCTACTTATTCATAAACTTCATTCATAGATATTATTTACGTCAATTCAGGTGAAATAGAAAAATGCTTTTCTCTTCCTTTCTAACCTTTACTCTGCTCTCAAATACAGTTGAGAAAAGAAACAAAGTGGCAGCTGTAGGAGTACTTGAACTCTTATTTTACCAGATTTCTGTTGAAATTCACTACTTTTGTTTCAGTTAGTATTTTTTAGAATAATGAAGACTTTAGTAAAATAACTCAGTTATTCTTTTCTAATATAATCATAAGGCCTGAAACTGTTGGGAGAGAGGGCCAGTTGATTAGATCGACCCCAGTATGCAACTGGTACTTAATTTATTGACCCCGAAAGGATGAAAGGCAAAGTCGACCTCGGTGGAATTTCAACTCAGAATGTAAAGATAGACAAAATACTGCTAAGCATTTCGTCCACCGTGCTAACATTTCTACTAGCTCGCTGCCCTAAATAATTCAGTCATTGTTAAGATAATGTTTAGAAGAAATTAACTTGAAATTTTGATGGAAAATTTTAATTTAGATCATTTTAAAACAGGATGTTTGTATCATAGAACCACGGGTGGACTCAGGCAGGCTGGTACCAACATGGCTAAATGATGCACAGAGTCACCGCTATCTTAATTCGGTTCTGATGCTTTCGATTAGACCAGTTGCTTTCAAAGATGTAGTAAACTGCTGGAAGATATCTCTGGGAAGACATTGAATCTATAACTTAATACCACTGAAGAAGAGCAGTCATTTCTGTTTGTGATGGATAAAATATATATCAGATATTAAAATGAATGATTGACTGCCAGTTTTCCATACACTGGTCTTGGGTAGGTGGGGTATTTTAAATCCCAGTTGTTGTTCATTCTTTTCATGTAATCAATGGACGGAACTTCTCTACCTCGTTTGTAGGAATTATACAGGTCTTGGTTCAATTCAAAAGTCCATTGCAATTGCTCCTGATAGTTCCATAACCTGCAATGGCTTCTCCCCACCAAGCTTCTCGTCTTGTTGTGTCTCTAGTAGTATGCCATACGATAAGTTTTATTTGATTTTCACTGCTTGGTAACTGCTGCGAGCTTCTCTGAAAACTTGCTTCTTTGCATTTATCCAGAGAGAGAAAAAAAAAAAAATTTTATTCTTTTTAGCCAAGTTTGTACTAATAGTAAGTACATGAAAGAGCAGCAGTTCTCTAATGTTGACATGACTGAATTCTAAACCATATTTGTGTGTGTGTGTGTGTGTGTGTGTGTATTTCGGTGAGGGATGATAGAATCAGTATGAACAAAAATGCATTGTGATATTTGTTTTGTTTATTCTCTCCTTTATAGCTACACTGATTGTTATTCATCTTTATGCAGCTCATAGAATATGTACAAAACTAAGAAGTGCCTTTGAGGATTTTCCCCAGTGATGTTTACCATTTATTACAAAATGGAAGAATCAAAAGCTTTTTTTCTTTTACATCAGTGAATTTCTCAAATTTGTTTGAGGAAAATCACAAAAGTATTAAGTAAAAAATGAAACTTTCTAGATTAAGTATTTTTACTTCAAGTATTTAGAATTCTCTCTACCACACACATAAAGGTGAAAATTCTAATATTACACTATTTCTTTTAGATTAAAATGTTCAAATGTGAATTTGAATTGTGCCAAATGTGTTGTAATTAGTTGAAGGTTTTCTTTTTCAGTCTCAATAATCATACAAACCCTATGATTGCAACAGACGATACTATCATAGATGATAGTTTGATTGCACATAGATGAACATTTATTTTATACTATGTCATGTGCCTTCTTCATATATGTAATGTGTGTCTTATTTCTTTGTAAATAAACTTTCTCTCTTTCTTTCGTCCCTCTCATTGCCTTAGATCATCGGAAAGCTGTGCAAATGTGGATCCTACCTGTTCCTCTCAAGATAGTGCTTTACTGTCGCTGCAGTCAGCTTCTGTTCCACACCAGTCTGGCTTATCTACAAAAAAGACTTCATGGAAGCATCCTGTGCCTGTCAATAACAGGTGTTAAATGATTTTTACACTTAGCACTAACTGGTTTGAGCATCCGAATAATTCCCAACTTTAAAATATGCTGTTTCATATTACCCTCATCGAAATAATCCATACAGTAATGAATAGACAACTTTTAAAAAGGGATCTAACATGATAGAAATTAGACAGAAAGCTTATGTACTGCTTTGTACATCTATTATAAGTATGGCTACTTCTATTTTGTTCTCGACACAATTTCACTTTAAGACAGTGAAAGAGAAAGCATCTGCTGTTTTTATAAAAATGTCAGACAGTAGAGAGCAGCAAACTAAATGCATTACAGCATCTATTTTTATCTCTTTCATCTCTAAGTTAAAATCCCCAAATATTCACTTTTCATTTAATTAAAGACAGGAAAATAAATAGCAGTCATATACTGGTGTCACTGGAACCGACACCTGAAAAATTGGCTTCTTGATAACAAGGCAAAAAGTGAATAAATTTTCTTTCACTTTGGATCGACTTCATTTTGCAATTATTATATCAATAATTTCATAGATGGAAAAATTTGATTTTGTCAGTATCAAATTCCTGAAATGATTATGAACTTGCAAGAAGAAACTAAATCCAAATTGGATATGACTTCTGTATCGATATTATTGCTATATTTAAAATAGCCATCCCCCAAAATTATATAGGAAAATTAAATTTCAATAAATTTAAAAGCATTCCATTGATTGAAATAAATCTTTTAAAAGGATCAACCTTGTGTCACATGACTGATAGGAAAGTAAAGATATTACTTTAATAAAATCATTATGGGTGTCTTCTAAGTTGCTGGAGAAGATTAGTTAAGACAAAGATGGATAAGGCTGGTGGATAAGTGTAATTTCATTTTTTTTTTTTTTTTACCCTTACTTCCTTTCTTCCCTCAGACATACAGGTTACTTCTTTATCTTTTTTTTTTTCTGTCCACTTATGAAAAACGTCTTGCCATATCTTTTCATGCATGCTGGTTTGCCTGATGCATGTTTTCATAATAACAACTTCTAAAAAATAACGTAGATTATGTACGTAGTTACTGCTGTTGCTGTCATTAATTATACTAACACCACCCTAATTATTACTAAAGATGTTAATCAAAAACACCAATTGTTATATTCACCTTATTCTCAACTCATAAAACTACTCTAAATCTATGTCATGGTTCTAATATTAACTGCACTAATTCTGCATAAATCTTTTAGCTTTATTTGCACTTATTTCTATTTCAGTTTTGTGTTGTATCATTTCTGTTAGAAGATTTTTAGCAATTTTGTAACACATTTTTACTTTCTTTTTCTTTTTTTTTTTTTTCTTCAAATAAATTATAGTTTTCCAATTTACAGAATTCTTGAGGACTTGATGGAATTATTAACTAAATAACAAAACTTGACTTTTATTTCTATTTCTTTCATTTAACTGATATTGGTTTCATTTTTCTTTTTGTATCTAACCAATGTATTATTGGTTTAAGTTTTTCTTATTTGCTCAGCATGTTTATAGCTAAGTTTATATTTTTTTCTAAAACACACATATATATATATATATTATATATATATAAAATTAAAACTAGCTAATTTAGAAACATTTTACACATACAACTGTAATTAGTCTATTATATATTACATTAAAATATAAATTGATATTTATTAGAGAAAAAACGTATTTATCAAAGTTTATTAATCCATTTGTTTCAAAACCAAAAATATGTTATAGTTAGAAATAATAATTAATATAATAAATTAAAGGGATAAACTTTTTTAATACATCAGATGTTACCTGTAATTAATTATGATTCTTGTAGTAAAATTAAGCGAAGTATCAGTAATTAATTTGAAAACTAGAAAAGATGGGAGAAGCAGGCATGGTTATGTGAAGTTAGGGCTTCTATGTGGTTTTGGACTTGATCCTTTCTTGTAGCATATTAGTGTAGTGTCTTCTGCTATAATTTCATGTCAACCAAAACCTTGTAAGTGAAATTTGATTGACAGAAACTCTGTAGAAGTCTACTGCATATATGTATTAGTGGATCCAACATCCTCAGTCCTGCATAGACTATTATGCCCAGTCCTTTCTCCACAGAATACTGCCCCTCTGAAATCTCCTTGCACATATCTTTCCTGTAGGTATTTATCTGGTTGAGCTGCAGCAGTTTAAACAGAACATTAACAGCATCAAGCTCACCAGGTTTGGAGGGCCTGCAAAGCTCACAGGCACTACCCCTTCCTCCAAACTCAACAAGTAACATATATCATCATCATCATCATCATCATTTAGCATCCATTGTCCATGCTAGCATAGATTGAATGGTTTGACCAGAGCTGGTAAGCTGAGGGGCTGCACCAAACTCCAGTCTAATTTTGTATGGTTTTTATAGCCGGATGCCCTTCCTAACACCAACCACTCTGAAAGTGTAATGAGTGCTTTTATGTGCCACTGGCATGTGTACCAATTGTGTGACACTAGCATCTGCCATGACATATACATATATATAAAACACTGCAGGATGACAGAATCAGTATGAACAAAAATACCTTGTGATATTTGATTATGTTCTGTTTGTGCCCTCATTATATCTAGATTGATCATGTGATTCTTTTTTGTGTGGTTCATATATGTAAGTACTGCTGTTGATATTAGTGACAAAAGCCATTGAAGATAATGCCCCAGTATGACTACGGTTCAATGAGTGAAGCCAGTAAAAGAATAGCAAATCATAGCTTATGTAATGAGTCTTTTGCCAAAAAATTTACGTTTGTAATGCTTTGAGCTTTTAGTTTATCAGCTAGTTTCATTATAACTAACCATTATTAATGCTGGATATACATTCAACAGTTTGCTTTCATTCATGCTTTTCCAACAGATATTAGTTGTATCAGTGCTGCTTCTCTTGATGCTGGTTTGTTGTTTATAGTTTTGGTCAGCCTGAAGACCTTTACCAAACATGTAACCAATCAAATAGTTAAGAGTTTCACTACACAGATTACATTCCAGATAAGCAATACTCCAATATGTTCTGAGAGGCAAAGCTGTAGAGTCTACTTTGGAGTGGCTGGGTATGTAAGGTACAATCTAGCAAACAGGGCATGTTGTGTCTAATTTTCCATCCAGTCTGTTTTAGTTTGATCAAAAACTCTGCTGCTTTGTTTGTATGGCAGGTACGTCAACAAGCTTAAGGCAGGTGAATTCAAACCATCGAAACTGTGGCTTATTTTATTGATATGAAATATATTTCTGATTTTCTAACAATTCAATTTATTCACTTTGATCTGATGGCTTTTAATAATATTATTGAATGACTTCCTTAAATGATAAAATTTGAAGTGTCTTTTCTTACTAAATACTTTGATAGACTTTGTTATACTTTATGGAGAAACATTTATTTCATTTTGATTTTTGTTCATATATTATTATTATTATTATTATTACAATTTAATATAAATTTTCTGATCTGAATATATACTGAACTAGTTTCATCTTAAATATATTTTTGTTTTAACTTTGTATTCCTTTAGATTTTGAGTTTATTGTTTTGGAATTAAATTCTCTTTTCCATCAGTTATTCAAATCCAATAACAAGCATAAATGTTTACACCAATTCTTTTAGCCTGCACTTTTGTCATTAAACATTATTCTTTGAAACTAAGTTTTAAAACAAATATATTTCTTTGATGAATTTCAAACTGAATGCTAATGTTAAATGAACTTAATATTACTGCTTAAGTAAAATGATGATAGGTTCCCACCACCCCAAATCTTCTTTTGTGGTGACAACGTTCCTTTATCTTGAATAATATCATTCTATATTTAATTTCATATGTGAAATCTCAGTTTTATTGAGAAGGAGAAATAATATTTGTGATAATCATGCCATTTCAAATATCATTAAGAACATCAGCAAAATCAGCTTCAATGGAATTCAGAAATGCTGAATTGTTCACTAAAACAGTTTTACTTGACTACCTCATTTTTCACACATTGTAACATAAGAATGTAATAATTCACAAAAAAAGAATTTAAAATGTTATTTGATACCCAGATTCATCTGAAAATAAGAAATGTATGGAGCAAGCATAATATTTTAGATTGTTAATTATTTTCAATGATTGTGGTAGAAGATATATTTCTGTGGAGTAGAATACTGACGGTTCCCAAATATATTTTGGCAAGTTGAGAATTATAAATAGGAGTCAAGTCACAGAAACATCATTATCAAGCACCTTACAAATCTAACACCCAACACACAGTTTTAGGCTATTTTTTTTATTTGTATAGATCTAGAACCTTTATGTACTTGACCTAGGCATGATTTGAACAACTGCACCTTCATATTCTAATTTATTACTTCTAAGTATTAATTCTGGCTGTTTTAATGCCCATGCTAACTTCTGCTTTTCACCTGCACTTTGAAGTAAAAAAAAAACTTCAAAATATTTTCATTCACCACATCAGAAACTGAGCATATACCCATTTTAAAACAGATATAAAATTTACTGAACAAATTCCAATTAATTAAAATTGCCATTTTAAATTTCCCTCATATAAATTGTGGCAAATTGTAATATTGTTTAATAAAATGAATGTTTTAAATTCAATGTTGAAATAATAGTTATGTTTACTAGTCTGTTTAGTTAAGTCTTTTCTCATTAATCATTATTTATGTTTTTCAGTTCTATTTTATATTGTCTAAAACTTGTTTTCCAGGCTTTTGGGGCTTTTAGCTAGAATGCTGTGTAGAAACAATGTGTTGTGTACTAATATTATAATATCACCTATCCATATTCTTTTTTGCAATCTAATCATTATAGATTATTTTTTGTAAACACATATTTGATTACAAAACTAATTGGCACTGTGCTTTTAATCTTTTTCATGTTATTATTTGTATCATTTGTGAATTTTATGGATGGTATAATTTGCTCACTTTTGATATTTCAGTATATATATATATATATATATATATATATATTTCACTGTAAGTTTAAACTAAATCTAGTATATAATTGTTTTGAATGTCAACAAATGTCATAGAATGGTTTTGGTGATTCATTGAACATTGTTTTACGAAATTAACAAATATATCCACAAAGTGTGAGTGTGTACATGTGTCTATTTGAATTTTGTTCTTTTAATAAATATCTTAAAATATATTTTCTGCATAAAAACATTTTTAATATTAATAGTTAGTTTACTTTTTCAATATTAATGAAAATTTAATTGCGGTTGTGATTTTTTAATTTTTTTTGATTGAATGTATTTATCTACCAATAGTATAAAAATTGAAATTATTTACTCTATTCTTTTTATGATTCATTTTAGTAGTCAGTATTGTTACAAAGAACTATACTGTTCTTTGCAAGAACACAGAGCTGAATAAACCATTCAGCTCAGTGAATAGTTTAAAGTAATAATAAATAAATGAAAAAAATAGCATCTTAGTTAGAAAGCTAGCTTTACTTGTGATAGTAATCGTTTTTACAAGCAGAGAAAATAACACACTCCTTGCAAAAATTAGTTAAGATTTTTTGGATGATTGAAATTCTATTTAATTTTTCTTAATGATAATTATAAGATTTATTTAAATAATTAGAATTACAAATATAAATATTTTTAATTAGATATTTCTAAATTCTTGATTTCAGTTTTATTTTATTTCTTTTTTGCATGAAGTTGTGAAAAGGATATGTGTATATACATGTGTATGAATGTATGTATATATGATGTTATAGATAGATAGATAGATAGATAAATATGATAAAAATTTATTGTATTTGTAAATGTCATATTAGAAAAAAAGTCTTGTATATTATTTGATTTTAATGTCAAGTAGTTAGAATTATTTCTGATAACAAGTACACAAACAAATTTATTTCGTTAGCATTAAATATTCATAAACACATTAATTGATTATCATCATCATTTAACAGGTTAGCATGGGTTGGCTGGTTTAACAAGACCCAATGAGTCAGTGGATTGTATCATACTCCAGTGTCTGTTTTGGTGGGGTTTCTATGGCTGGATGCCCTTCCTAATGTCAGTCATATTACATAGTAACCTCATTAGTGCTGGTACATTTTTCACAGCACCAGCACTAGTGAGGTTACCATATAACTCATGAAAAAACCTGAGTAGAAGTATAAATGAGTAGAAGACAGCTTCATGCTAGGTGTGGAAGAAATTAGAATATGATAGACAGGACAGAAAGAGATTGGTTACTGTAGACAAGATGCATGGCTAACTTGTTTAATAGGTGGGAGTAATTGGGGTAGAGCTGAAAAGGAAGATAAACATGGTGACTAGGTATCAGAGTGAGTACTCAAGGTACAAAAAGGTGAACAGAAAATAGTGAGGAGGCAGACAATCAGGAAGAGTGGACAGGTAAAAGTTGCAATAGTGTGAGAGGAAAGTGGGAGATAGTTAGAGATGGAGGTAGGGTTGAAGGTAGTGATGATGAACAAGGGTAGAAGGTAAATATAAGTTGGGGGAAGGTGATAAGCATTAGGAATATATGTTCACAGAAATGGCTCAAGGGAGTAGAGATGATGACTGACAATAATGAAAGTTGAAGAGCAGCAGAATAACAATAAACTGTAAATAGGAAAAGGATGAGAGAGGGGGTGAGAGAGAGAGGGGTGAGAGAG
>NC_068981.1:188952098-188995085 GCF_001194135.2 Octopus bimaculoides
AGGGGGGGGGGAGTAAATGCTACAAGAGTGTGGGAACAGAGTAAGAGATACATCATGATAAGGGTGAAAGAGGTCAGAACTATGTCAGTGAAGATATAGTGAATGGCAAACAATGATGGAACTGGTCAATGGTAGAAAAAAGGGCTAAGAATGATGTATGGGTGTCAACAAGAAGTTATTTAGGAGAGAGAAAGAGATAACCAGTGGCTTAGAAAGAGCTGAAGTATGTAGTTCTGGTCTTGTTTAATAACAACATCAGAATAATGCAGTAAGAGTGATGCAGGGATGATTGATAGGGGGTATAAGGGTGTGAGGAAAGGCTTGAAAGAGACAAATTGGGTGAGATGCCCATTTGTGTACATATACATCATCATCATCATCATCGTTTAACGTCCGCTTTCCATGCTAGCATGGGTTGGACGATTTGACTGAGGAATGGTGAAACCAGATGGCAACACCAGGCTCCAATCTAATTTGGCAGAGTTTCTACAGCTGGATGCCCTTCCTAACGCCAACCACTCAGAGAGTGTATTGGTTGCTTTTACGTGTCACCCGCACGAAGGCCAGTCAGGCGGTACTGGCAACGGCCACGCTCGAAATGGTGTCTTTTATGTGCCACCCGCACAAGAGCCAGTCCAGGGGCAATGGCAACGATCTCACTCGAAAATCTCGAAAATCATATATAATACTTTTAGGAACTCAGAGTAAATTTGGTAATATTCAAACTTATGAACTGAATCTTCCTTCTTGGGTCACTCTAAAATAGGAAATGTCTCATGAAACATGCATTTGATAGGCAAAGAATATTAGCAATTCTAAACAAGAAAAGAAAAAGTGATATTTATAGTAACATGTCATGTTGTTTCTGATTTGTGCATCTGGCAACTTCCAAAATTAATATTTCCTATAATTAAAATGTAATCTACAATGAAATTACCACAAGCACATGGGCAGTGTGAACTCCAATAGCAATTATAATAAATATTTCATTTAAATTCTCGATGAAGCCACAGAAAATAAAATATTGGAACAGCATGCTCTAAGCCTTTAACCTTTTTAATTCCAGCTTGCCTGAAACTGCTTTGGTTGAGTGATAAAAAATTGGCCATTTTGAAGTGTTTCTGTTTAAGTCTTCTCTCTTAATTTTATAAATTGATGAGATTAATTATTTTGCTAAATACTTCATAGTTAACTTCAATATAAGTATGGTCACAAAAGGGTTAATCTCTATGACAACAAAGAGGGCAAAGGTAAAAGGTTTACTGAACATTAAACATTAAACTCAACCTGATGGATGGGATTTAGATCGCATTAGATTTAATTAGTTAGGAAGCAACAAAGCCGAGTTTTAATTTTGCCATTGTTAGCTTAACTTTACATCTTTCCAAAACTAAAACTGTGTTAGTGAAATACCTGAAAAAATAGTAAAATACTAAGCTGTCTTTAACCCTTTCATTATGGTATTTATTTTGAGATGCTCTGTTTCTCTCAATTATTCTAAATATAACAAAGAATTTAGTAAAATAACTTAGTTATCATTAAGCTAGTGCTAGGAACATAAATTGTGACTAAGGTTTGATGGAAGATTTTAATTCAAAACTTATGGAAACAAGACATTTGTACTACAGAGCCAGAACCGGTTTCAGCCAGCTTGGTAATGAAAGGGCTAATACGCCTAATTGTCTAAAAATACCAATTCTACCACTTTAACAAGACACATACATTGTCATCACCTAATTCTATTGTATTTTTCAGAATTATAAATCCTAAATTCCCATCAGTCAGAGTTTTTATTTGGAATTATGTGTGAATATCAACCCAGTTATTCTCACTTTGATATTCTGTTGTAAATAAGGATGTGTTTTGAGTATAAAATTGAAAATTAAAGTGATAACTAGTTTTCTGTTCTTTAGATGTAAACATAATAAATTTTGTTGACTTGATGTTTGGAGATATTTTCTGTGTATATAATCATTCGCAGAATCCTACATTAGATCTTTCATCTAGTTGTTGTGAAAGAATGTGTGCACACGCGTGCATGTGTGTGTGAGGCTAAAATTAATGAATTAAAGAAATAGAAATTTTTAGCAGAATCAAGTAGGAATGAAATTCATTTTATTTGTTCAATGTTATTAACTCCAAGTGTACATGTACAATGTTTTCTTTTAATAATTAAATATCTCAAAACTATTGATTTTCTATACAAAGTTTGTATATATTTCAATAATGATTCTATCAATAACAAAGAATTGATACAAAAATATTATTGAAACTGTTACTAAGTGATTGATTTTTCATGGCTAAAACATTTAAATTTCTTTAAAATCTTAAATCATTAGAATTTTTCATCTTGAAAGTCCTGATACCAAGATATCTTGTAAAAAGTACATAGAAGTACGAAATATATCTTAGAGCAGGGTTACTTGAAGAAACATATGTAAATGATATAAAAAAAAGTTTCTCATTTCTGTATCTAAATAATTCACTGTTTTCAGAAGATTTTTTTAAATACATTATTCATCCACAAAATATTTTCTACTAACATTATTCTTTACTGCAAGCCATCATTCACTCACTCACCCTTATGTAACTCCCCTCTATCATCACTGCCATCTTTGTATCACTCTCTGGTCCGCTATCATGCTGTTTTTCGATTTAATCTCCTTTCTGAGGCTGCTTATCAACATCTTGCTTCCATCCCAATCATACCCTACACTTCTGTCATCCACTTCGTCTTCACTTTGCTCTTCTATTCATACCCATGGTCACACTCACCTCAAACAAGTAGAGAGCAGAGGGAACTAAACAAACACTCCAGCACAAATGTCACAGTAAAATGCATCCAATGCTCTCTGTAAATGGCTGGTATTAAGAAGGGCATCGAATAAAATGGAATGTATGAGCTATGTGCCATCCTCTGGCCCCTCAAGAAGGGATGATAACTCCAAATAAGAACTGACTTAGACCAATGACATCTCATCCAACCTATGCCAACATGGGCGCCAAATGTATGATGATGATGGTGGTGGTGGTGATGATAATGATGAAGATGATGGGGGTGGTGGTGGTAAAAGTGGGTGATGATAATTAACAGCTTTTTGCAATTTGTTAAATGGCTTAAATTTGTTTACAGCGGAATATTTAATGAAAGTTTTATAGCAACCAGAATATGCACTTCACCATCACAAACTAATTATATATAGGTCAGTTTACTTCATTGATCCTATTTAAGTTAGAAATGAATGGGCAAACTCAAATAAAAAATACAATTAGAGATCTACTATTCTCTGTGGAGCAATGATTAATATTAATTATTGTAGTGGAAACAATAAACTAAACAATAAATATGAAATGAGAGGGAGATCTTGTATATGAAATATAATCCAGATATTTTTAATTCAAATTCTATTTGCAATAATTTCCAGTCATTTGATACTAATTCGAAGCTGATTCTGCTTTGATATGTATACAAAATATCAAATTTACAGGTAATGATTATATCAAGGTTTCACAAGCAAAATAATTAAGCACCTTTTATCATTAGATATGAAGCAAAAACCTAAGAAGCCTCGTTTGCTTTAATATTTAACAATCATTCATGGAGAATAATTAGCATTTTGAAAATAAGTTGTGGGTAACAAGCATAAAATTATTTTCTGCAGTGAATAATAAATGTAGAGGATAAAATCTTCAATGTTATAGGAAGTAGGTTGGGTTCCTTTCATTATTGATTATACATATATATATAGGACATTAATATACATTAGATTTTTCATGATAGGCTTAAGGTTAATTAAAAATCTCAAAATTCTGAAAATATCATTATTTTACTTGACTTGTTATAATTGTGTTAATGAATTTCACCCAAAACAACATGAAGATAATCTATACTTTCAGATAATCTTAAGATATTTATAAGGTAGAATTTTAATTTTGTATATATTTATTTACATTATGTCATCTATCTATTTCTAATCATGGCCTCTGAGAGAAACCTTGGGGTCCCTGAAGGACTGATGAGGAGGGCCTCTTCCTCTCCACCTTGTCAGAAGTTCCCAAAGCCATTTCTTAAATTTCTGGGCATCTCTTTATCTCCTCAGACACTAGACTGTTGTAACTGCTGAAATCCCTGTTTCTCACTTTGCTTTTAGGGAATCGTGTTTGTCATTGTTCCTTTAGTACTTATGCTCTTGAACTTAAAAGACCAGTCTCTGAACATCATCATGACTACATTTGTTATCATCATCATCATAAATGATGATGTCACTGCTATCAGTATTTTTAGACGAGACAGTGAGAGAGAGAGTTTACAAAGGCAATTGACCTGCACAATATAGCAGACTCTTCTACTTGAGTAATTTTCCTGCTTCTATTGTACAACTAAAAATATCAACAGTTGATATTGTTAGCATACATAGAAGACAGGATCAGTTGAACAGTGAATTAGATATTTATACTAAATGATTTGTTGTATTTAGCTTCGTCTTATTACATTCTGAATTCAAATCTCCATGGAGTCAGCTCCAATTGGGTCTCTGTTTATTTTCCTCTTTAATAAATATCTCTTTCTACATGTGAGGTCAAATCTACTTGCATTTGATTTTAAGCATTAAATCATTCATTTCAATTATCTACCCAACTCAGATACATTTCTAGCTTGATCAAAGGAAGTCAAACCCTTTGGCTTATATTCTCAGCAAATGAAAGCCTAACCAAACCCACATGGCATATTGCATCCAATGAAACATTTTTGGTTATTCTTTTAATCATAAAATGCCATTAATGTTAGTCGTGTTTAAAGTATTTGGAAAATCTCTTGTTATTCATAGATTTTCTATTTCTCACAAATATTGACTTATGAAACCACATTTACAACTAGTATACCACTAATGGTCTGCAGTTGTTGATTTTTGATCACATTTCACTTTATTGCATCTATGTGATGTTCACCAGTAAACATTCACTCTGTATTGGAAATTGATTTAAGTTGATCTATGTATCTATAACTCAGCCAGCAAGATTTATTTTTCCTATTTTAAGCTATACTATCTTTCCTTCCTTCTTTAATACAAAGCTCTTTTTCAACTATTATGCACAACAGCAACAACAATTTACCTCACTTTTTGCTCTTCACTGAATATACTTATCATATGCCTAACAAATCATTTATTTTCTTGAAATTTTGTATTGATTTCATTTAAACATGGGAGGAATTCTCATTATTCTTGGTACCACCCTAAGGTATTTCTATCATTCTGCATACTCTACTGTTATCTAAATGCTGTGTGACAGTGCTCTTGATCTCATTTTTATGATATTTAATGATATTTGACATGTTTATGATCAGAGGATGGTTGTATCCAAGGAAAATTAAATTGCATCAAACACTGGATAAAAGTAAAAAGAATAAAAATCATATTGTTGAAGAGATGAATAACTCTTATACAGTAAAATAATTTAGTGGTTGAATTTGTATACTGTGGTAGTGGGACCTGGAGATGTGTGATGGTGAAGCATGGAGACATTATAATGCCCAAAGATATCATCCAATTGAAAAAAGGAAGTTGGAACAACAAAAGTAAAAATAAAACATCTTGAAGAACGATCATTTCTAATGATATTTGCACAAATGAAATACTTTCCTTCATATTTTGAAAGGAATCTGAACAAAATTTGTAAGAGATATGTACATGTATGCCTGTGTACACGTCATCATTCATGTATTTGTGTGTTCCGGTTTATCATATATATATATATGTGTGTGTGTGTGTGTAAAGAGAAGGAGAAAGAAATGGTTAGATATATTGGGTGATTCTTACAGGTACACACTGAATCTATCTTTACTGCTTGCGGTAAAAAAAATGATAGAGTTAAATGTTGAACAGTAAATATTTTTGATATGACAATAAATTTTTAAATTAAGGATGGAGTATGTTTAAGTACAAACTCCTGGGAAATATGAAATTCCATAAATATCATTTTTTAAAAATTAAATTAAATGATGTAGAAAGAAAGAGTGGGATGTAGAAATTGAAAGTAATTAGTTGTGTTTCAATTTGAAAATTCATCGCACAAATATGTGTTGTTTTTATATTAGTTGCAGAAGATTAAAGTTAGATTTCTTTTGTGTGTAAGTGCTTATGATTTTTTTCTTTTTGCTTTCTAAATTAAAATAATGAAATCATCTAATATCTGAATCTAATCAACAAAATTAACAAAGATGTATTATTTTTTCACAAATAACATGTTCCTAATGTACTGGAAAGAATATTTGCTTATATCACATGTCATATAAGCAGAATTGTATTCTGTTTTCTGCAGAAAGTTATATCTTTTGTTCACTTTTGAAGATATAGTATTTAAAAATGGTTTTGTTATCAATTTTTATTTCAGAAGACTTTGTGATGAAGATGATGAGTTAAGCGAAGTGGAGCCGGATGCAGTTCCAACTGAAGTGCGCGACTGGCTTGCTTTAACTTTTACACGTTCTATGAACAACATCAAAAGAAAAGGTGAAGAAAAACCCCGTTTCCGAAGTGTTGCCAATGTAATACGAGCTGGAATAATGGTAGACAGGTAAATAATTTTTCATTTATTGTTGGAATATATTTTTTGAAATTTGAAATGAAGAAATATCTGTGATCCTTTTTACCTCCATTCTGTTACCATTCTTATTATTACCAGTAGCTTTCTTTAAGAAGCTCTTCTCATGCTTACCCTAATGTGATTTTAGGAAGATTTCAATAAGACAAAAGCATTTTTACAAAAGGCTAGATATTATTTTAGCATATTTAAGTTTGGTTATTTATTGTACAAAATAATTGCTTAGTTTTTCTTTATGAACTTTACCTGTTTTAAGCTAATCATATCAAAGTAAGAAAAAAAGAAGCATTTGGGTTTAAAGAAATTTTCTGTTAGTAAATCTTGCAGGTTATAATATTCATTTAAAAAAAAAAAAAACTTTTCTCTGCCACAAACTGTAGCTTGCTTCTAATGATTTAGCTTTTAGATAAGCAGGAGTTCTCTAACTACATTTGATAAATGACTGCTTTTGGCGTTGCTAATTCCATATGTTGAAACTGCCTAAAGAGAATCTCCAGAAATAAAATTGTTCAATTGTTTTAGTTACAACAACTATAACATATTTTGCAGTTTCTTATGGACGATGGAAAAAAAGAAACAATGATAAAACAAAGAAAAAAAAAATAATAGCAGTAATGACTTCTTTGTTAGATGAGGAACTTTGTTGAAATTAAGAAGATTTATAGGTGCTTGTTAAAGATATTATGCATTACAGACTCATCAAACATTTGGTACATCCACAGCTTATCAATAGCTTTTAATTAAGTAAGAAGCCTCAAGACAACTGGTGATTAAATGTGATGATATTTACACCTTTCCCAAATTGAAAATGAGAAATTAATTTCTAATTAAGACTTAAAATACAATCATGCTCCAAACCAATTTAACAAAGTTTTCTACAGATATTTGGTTGTAAAATTGAACAACATGCTGTACCTTACTATGTTTAAAGATATCTGTGGTATAGTAATGTCAATGTTCTAAACAGGGCAACCTTGTTTAAAGGATATAAGGACAGAGGATAAATATTTGTATGATTTATGAAATTTTCTAATACCACAGCTGAAACAGCTGACAAAAAGAAGTGATAAAATATAACTTCTCTAAACTTCAGAAATAAAATAAGTCATTCGTTGAAGACAAACAGATGAGAAGAATTTTCATTGTCTTTTTAGAATCGTTTTATTGCAGCTTTCTCCATCTGTCAAACTTATCTCCCTTACTTCATTACATAGTCCACTTCCTTTCAAACAGGCTCTACAATATTTGTTCACATTAATGTTTTTTGACTATAATCTACAAGCCTTACGTGTTTATTCATTGAGATTTATGCAACTCTTTGATTCATAATTTGCAATTTTATTTCCTATCTTTGGTCTCTAAGTAACAGCTTTCTCCATTCAAATCAAAACAGGTGTAAAATGTTTAAGATAAATGTTGTCAACATAAAAATTAGATGAGCAAATACATTGATCTGTTTGCCAAAAGTCAGTAAAGTGAGAGCTTGTAAAAAGATGAAAGTAATTTAGAATATAAAAAGACAGATAACAGATATATGAGCAAACAAATGAAATATTAAATGGAAAATTAAATTAAAACTTCGGGAAGACATTTGTTACTCTAGACACACTGCTTCTATATTCATCAAATATAAATCATATTATATTTCTCAAAAGTTCTAAGGTAAAGAATGGTAACACAATAAATAATGCTGTTTTCAAAGGAAATCGGTTTTGTACAATCAGACCAAATTGCTTCATTCAAGGTAGTTACTATTGTAGCTACTTTGAATAAAGTAATTGTTTTACAAACATGTAGTGATTGTCAAAACTGTATTGGGAACAAGCAGGTAGTTGGTTTCAAAACTATTGATGGTCAACATGTAGTGAATTTCACAACTGTGGGCAAACATAAAAGGATGGCCTTTTCCCTTTTTTTTTTCTAATATTCTTTTGCTTCGATGTAGAGCAGCACCTTTTTTTTTTCAAGGTGCCTGAGGCAGGTGGGGGGAGGAGGAGGAGTTTTCCGCAGATAGTAGACCTTGCCTGAATGTTTATAGTTTTAGTAGCCAGTAAGGTGGGCATAAACTGAAGCTTGTTTGTCAAAGTTAAAAATTCAATTAACATGGGAAAGTATGGGATATTATTAAAATTACCAACTATTTCAGTGTTTGCCACGACTGAGCTGTGTCAAATTACTATAAACAGATTAGAATTTAGTGTACAAAACCGATTTCCTTATTTGAACCATAGGGGACTCAATCGATGAAATTAGAGACAAGATCACTGATGCTGTGTGGTTTGAATGACAAAAACACATAGTTATCAGTGGCCAAGTATCCATTACTTTCAGCAGAAAATGATACCACTTGTGAAACTAAACAAAGATGGTGCTGTGCAAAGGACGAGTAAGTTTCCCACTTTTGAGAGCTGTGTTCTGTTCTCAATGTGAAATAAATATCTGAGATATATCAATGTCCTACTGATGAGGAGATTTATCTCCTTGGTTTAATGTTACAGGCTGTAATGGACTTCTGTGATTTGGATAGAATTAGCTTTAGCAATATGCCTGAGATCTATTTTCTCTGATAATTTATGGAATATACTCTTAATAATATTAAGAATTACTGAACATTTTGAATGCCACAGATACAGTATGGCAATTTTTCATAGAACAAATTGAGTTTAATAGGTTTATTCAAATTCAGCTAATGCCTTCCTCTCATTGTCTAATAATGAAGCCCTCACATCATTATGCAGTAAATAAAGCTATGTTACTGTGAAGAATAAACAAAATATCCCCTTCTGTCTTCTGATCACAGATAATTTTATATTAAATCTTACTTTCAAAATTGTTGCAACAGAGTATATAAAATAAAATGAAAAATCTTAATATAAAGTATATTTTAAAACATATTTATGACACATGACATAGGAAAAGTTCATGTGTATAATAATTTCTTCTTGTTGATAAAGATTATTTCTTACACATAAAAATGTTGCTTTTTGTATATATTTCCATATCTGAATAAATTTGTTTCTTTGAATTAAATGACAGTTTTTTTCCCTAGGGATAATGTATAGTTGGACAGAAATCAATGAAGGTTATTTCCATAAAAGTTTTAAAACTGTAGGTGTTATTATAACTAAATAAGTAATACAAATGCTTTTATGGAGAGGCTCTTGGGCCATGGCTTATATTTGTAAGTAATGTAGAAAACAACACTGGAGTTATTTAAATAAATTACCAGTAATTATTTGGTATATCAGAACTACAAATATCAACTAGTAAACTATTAAATTAGTGCTAATTAAGTTCATTATTTTGGTATAAACTTTACAAGATCTACAATATCTTTTATTCACACAGGTTTCTAAAACAAATGCTACATCAACTTTATCTTTTACTTTCAACAAAACTGCTAATTCTTCAGAAATTATTACTGTTTTTATTTTTCATTATTATTATGAATATTATTATTATTATTATTATTATGAATATTATGGTGCAGTTGGCAGTTCTGAGGAAATGAAAACTGTCAAGCAATTTATATCTTGAATAACTTCTTTACTCATAATACTCAGGCCTAGCAGAAAAGCATGGACACCACAATTCGTTTATTCCACACTCCTATAAATATTCTTGTTCATCAAATCGTCCAACCCATGCTAGCATGGAAAGCGGACGTTAAACGATGATGATGATGATGATGATGATAGCCATCAATTTAATCGTAATACTCTTTAAAGTTTGAGCTTGGATTTAGGAAAACTAATGACAGTCTGCATCAATAATTAGTGGCTATAAATAGAGCTCAAAAGTGAAATAAATTGGTTTGTCATGAGGAAAAGAAAAAAGTTTAACATTTTGGTCAATAACCTACATTAAAGAGAAAAGGGTTCAATTGCTAAGAGGGCCTATAAAAGCTATAGCACTGCCCGCTTCCCTACTTCAAACTAGACCATTAAATAGAACAAAGGCCATAAGGATTTTCTATACCACAGTAATAAATAATCTTGATTTGCTCTTAAAACTACTCCTTTTTTATTTCAACTTTTGATTACCTGGTGATATTTAAAATAGGAAGCATGAAGGTTACATACTGTCGTGTCTGATTTATTTTCATCTTATTTTCTCTTCCACACTAATTTGTGAAAAACATTAGTAGAACCACAGCAAATCTGTAGAGTGTTTTCTATCTGAAAATTCTGTTAACTTTACATTATCAATTCCAATGTGCATCATGACTTTAATGTTTTCTTGCATTACTCAATGTGAAACACAAGCCAGATCTATAATTATTAAGACAAATTCCACAAAATTCAGTGGAATATGATTACACAGGATTAGACGTATTTCACTATATCAGCATGAATTTTTGAAAGCATAGTTTTCTCTAGTATGAATTGCTGATAACCAAGTTGACAGAATATTATATTACCAGCTAAAGATTTGGACATTCATATCTTGCCACCAGTTTTGTGCTGTGATGGTGGACAAGGTATATAATTCTCAAATAAACAACTTAAACTATGAAATGTAATTCATTCATGTTTTATTCTTATCTCTGGTTCAGTTGAACAAATTGTGATAAAGATACTGAGAGTGTTGTGTTTAATAGTCTTAACAGTAACATATCTAGGAAGAGAGCTTTATTTTCATTGGCTTAACACAACAGAAACAGAACTAAATAACAGCTCTAGGAATTAAGGTTTTTTCCTGAAAATATCAATATTTTACATAAATTATATTTTAAAAAATCTCAATTTACTAAATAACCATTTACTAGTAATTTTATCTTATTTCAAACCATTTTCATGAGTTTAGATGAGTTGGAGCAGTGCCTATGACATTTGCAGGCCACATACACAGCATGGAAGTTGATGTGGTTGATGTCTAGTCTGAATACTTTCAGGATAAACACAGACAGAAGAGAACTGGAGTCTAGACTGAGGACTTACAATAGAGACATCTTAGGTACCCAAGAACCAGTTATTGATGTGAAACTGGTTGTCAGGCTAGTACTACCCCACCCCCAACAGGGAATTATCATGGTACTGGCTCTTGAGAAGTTGTTCAACTAGAAAGACAATGGAAAAGAGTTTCAACCAAGGCATAGAAATGTTGGAATAAAGCTAAGGTTCAGGCTGGTTATCAAAGTGGAAAAGTTTAAGGGGGTTGTTAGGTGTAGTGTTGGGTTGTCAACATGTTGAATGAATAATTTAGATGACCAATCACAAACTGTGGCCTAACAGGCAGTTTTTAGTGACCAAAATGCACTCATTCAAGATTGAGATTTACATACAAGAAATCATTCTTTTTCTTTTTTTTTTTGCTGATGAAAATACACCTATTAAGTTATGTGCAAAACAGCTACACTTTGATATAGAGTGGCATAGCTGGACACTGATAGGATTATGAGATAAAGTTTCAATAATCTGTTGGCTAATACAGTGGAATCTTGGTTTCCAAATTTAATCTATTCCTGAAGATAGTTCATCATCTGAAATGTTCATAAATCAAAGCTATTTTCCCAATAGGAAATTCAAGAGAAAGCACCGCAAATTCAAGCAGGGATGTGCACAGAGCGAAAGCTGGACAGAAACTGATGCTCTCCTCCCACTGATACTCTCAGTTTGTTGCCAACCATTGCTGCCAGCTAGCATGTTGGTTACTCAAGACATCATTTGCCACCCAAGACATTTAATGTTCAAAAACTTGATTGTAAACCAAGGTTCCACATTATAAGCAAGAATCTTTTCCTACTGACATTTCTAAAGCTTCTTCATCAAGTCTGTAGACCTAACATACCTGTATTTAATTTTTCTCTTCTGCTTGTTTCACACCGTATATTTGTTTTTGGATATTTCAAATTATTGCTGTTTTGAAATTTCAGTTGTCTTCAATATATATATATATAGGGATTAAAATTCAAATACTTAAAGAGATCAGATAAAATTTATTTTCTATTCAAATGCTAATTAGCTGCTAATTTCTTGATAGTCTGTGTTATACCAATCTTTCCATTGGTAATGTTAGTTTAACTTACCACAGATTAATCTAGGAGAGTTTGTTAAAATGAATGTCCTTTGTCGTCTTTAAATCACTAATACTTTATATAAAAATGATGTACAACATAATATTTCTTTTATTTTACAGGCTTTTCAATAGGTATATTTTTTCTTAACCTTTGCACATATTTTCCCAAATAAAACTGTTTAAGCTTAATTAGATACTGATGGTATTTTGGCACTATATTCTCTTAATATTACTTTACTATTTACAAAGATTTACAACAATTAGTTTTAAGACTTAATTCTTAAGGAATGTAATAAATAAACAAACTGGAACAAGGTTACTGAAGAAAATAAGAAAAATTCTTTAAATTTCACTGTTTAATAAATATATATATATGTATTTGTAGTAGTCAAACATGCTGCAATAATTAAAAAGGAAATTAATATCTTGCTTGAAAGAGCAGTATTATAAAATAATGAAATATCTTGAACAGCAAGAAGTAATAAAAAAAATCTATTGATTTCTGTCTAAAGAGAGAAAAAGAATTGTATGAATACAATACTAAGACTAGTTTTTAAATAAATAAGAAATAATAAGAACAAAATTTTTTAATTTAATGGAAAACCTATCCAGTTGATAAATATTTGCTGGAGGATTTTTTTGTTTTCCTTAGTTTCAATCATTTGATTCCAACCAAAGTTCTTGAGAAAATATTTTCAGAAGTCTGTTATGTTTTACTAATCTGAGTTCAATTCTGAGGTGAATGTATTCATAATGAGATTCTCTGCTGACAGATGAAGAAAAAATGTTTAGAACACCTGAACTGTGCATCAGCTAATTAAGATTGTTTAATCTCAGGCGTTGCAAACGGGGGTTTTTTTTTCAATCTTTATATTCTGTTTTCAAATTAGCATTAATAATTTATGCAATAAAACCAAATAGAAAAAAAGTTATTAATTTTTTGAAACTATGATTTTTTAAACTTTGCTAATTTTTTGGTTTAAAGATAAATATAAATGAATAGTTTTTATCATTGAGATAGTTTATTTAATAATAATAATCGTTTCTTCTATAAACACAAGGTCGGAAATTTTGTGGGAAGGGGTTAGTTGATCACATCAACCCCCAGTGTTCAACCAGTAATTATTCCACTGAGCCCAAAAGGATGAAAGGCAAAGTCAACTTTGGAAAAATTTGAACTCAGAACATAAAGACAGATGAAATACAGTTAAATATTTTGTTTGGAATGCTAACAATTCTGCCAGCTCACTACTCTAACAACAACAACAATGATGATGATGATAATAATAATAATAATAATCCTTTCTATTAAAGGCACAAGGCCTGAAATTTGGGAAAGGGGGATAGTCAATTATATCGACCCCAGTACTCAACTGGTACTTAATTTATCGACTCCGAAAGGATGAAAAGCAAAGTTGACTTCAGTGGAATTTGAACTCAGAATGTAGCGACAGGCAAAATACTGATACTGCCAAGCATTTCATCCAGCATGCTGATGAATCTGCCAGCTGCCTGCCTTGATAATAATAATAGATTGGTGCATTGGGAACAGTAAGCAAAGATATAGACAAATGGCTGAAGAAGACTGGAATACAATGCTCTGTAGAGCTTCTACAGAAAGTTTGTCCCTTAGGGACAGCAAGGAATGTCAGGAAGGTTCTAAGCACTTGAAAAGACTACTGAAAACTTGTGAATACCTAAGGTTACAATGTAGTAACCCGCTACCCACATAAATCCTACCAGCAATAAGACCAAACCTGAGTCAAACCAAAATGATAATAATGATGATGATAATGGTCTCAAATTTTGGCAAAAGGCCAGTAATTTTGAGGGGGAGTAGGTAGGTTGATTACATCAACCCTGAAAAAATGAAAGGCAAATTTGTGGGGAGAGGACTAGTTGATTATATTAACTCCAGTGAAACACTGGTACTTAATTTATTAACCCCAAAAGGATAAAAGGCAAAGTCGACTTTGATGGAATTTGAACTCAGAACGCAGTGGCAGACGAAATACTGCCAAGCATTTTGCTCAAAATGCTTATGATTCTGCCAGCTCACCACCTTAATAATAATAATAATAATAACAATAATAATTGCACAAAAGAATATGAACAGGCTCTTTATACCGTAAATACCGATATGAAGTAATAGAGAACTGGTATGAGCATGTACTAAGTAAAGTTACGCAGGAGGATGGAAAAGTAACGATACTCTGGGACTATGATTTTCAGACGGATCGTGTAATCGAACACCATCAGCCGGATATTGTCATATTGAATAAGAGAGACAAATACCATCAGATCACTGACGTAGCCATAGCAAATGACATGAATGTTGTGAGTAAAGAGATTGAAAAAGATCACCAAGTACTCCGAATTGAAAGTAGAAATGGCAAGACTGTATGGAATGTGAGAGGGTAATGTAAAAGTGACACCAGTGGTTATCAGAGCATTGGGCTCAATCCCATTGAAACTTCAAAACTTCTTAAGGTAACTGGAAATCCCATGAAAGATTGATGTCTTGCAAAAAGCAGCCTTATTGGGCACAGCGCACATCTTAAGGAAAGTATTATCGGTCTGAGGTCCTTGTTGTGACTTGACAGATGACTAAAGACTCCAGTGCATTTTTACCTACATTGTGTTACAAAGGAATAATAATAATAATAATTCCCTTTTTGAGATAATACAAAACAAACAGGTGGGAGACACACCAATCAAAAGGAGACACTATAACAAAAGGATATTTGGATCAGTCCAAAGTATATGACATGAGAGACCATAGCTATTTGGTGGCTCTCCTCAGAGCCATTGGTTTTAGTCCCACCTTCAGATGTTGGAACATGACGTTGTACAGTGGCATCTGTTTAGTAGTCAAATTAATTGGCCACCTCTGGGAACCTTTTAGCGTTGAACATTTTGGATATAGAAGCAATCAATACTATACTGAAAGAATACCAGGGACATACAGGAGCACACACAAATCAGGATAAGTAGCTGGGTTTGCTACTAGGATTTAGGAGAGGCAAAATCATAGGGCAGGACGGTATTTACATTGGAAAATATGTAAACACTACAAAATTGGTACCCCTGCTCACTGGTATGAACATCATTCAGAGCCAGTTGTTGAAGGTAAAAATGTCACCATCCTCTGGGATTTTCCAGTTAACACCAACAGAACGATCCAGGCTAATTGACCAGACATAATTAGTAAAGACGGGGAAGAAAATACTTGCAAACTAACAGATGTAAGAGTTCCCACTGATAAAAATATATCCATAAAGAAATTTGACAAACTTAGTAAATATAAGGACCTGGAAATTGAAATACAAAAGATGTAGCATGTTAAAGCAAGAACTGTTCCTGATATTGTAGGTGCTCTAGGTATGATAAAAAAGGGATGTCAGAAACATTTAAATAACATCCCAGGAGAACCATGTCTCAAGGAAATCCAAAAGATTGTACTAAGTACTGCCCACATCCTTAGAAAAACCCTATCAGTTAAATGTTCGTGTTGTATTATATGAAGGTATTTCTCTACTACCTTCACAACTCCCCCTCGCCAAGCTTTCAGTTATATTTCAACATCACTTAAACTTCATTTACCTTAAGGGCACTGGGTTTGTCCTGGCAAGTGATTGCATCAAAAATATAGATTAAAAGCGAACAACAGTAATAATGATAATAATAATAATAATAATAGTTTTTGTAATATCAATGAATGTCACCTACACAAAATTAATTAGTTTGCTAACTAATTAATGCAAGCATTGCATATAACTTTTCCCATGCATAATGCTTTGAAATCCATTTGTAAGGAAGCCTCAAAAAAAAAAAAGGGTAACATAAAAATTCACTTAGAATGCTTATTTTTCTCAATACCTTTCTTTCCTTTGTCTGGATTGCACAGCTTTTAGCTCTGACTGTAATATCTAAAGGAAATAAAAATCTGCTGCAAAACCCTTGAATGAAATAAAGGAATTTATGAGCTCATTCACAGGAGTCGAAACAAAAAAATTTGATCAAAGTTTACATAAGACAATTATAAATTTAATTAATCAGAAGAAAACAGATGACATCTGTCTGATACAAGCTGAATATAAACAACTTGCTTTCACTCTGATTTGTTGCTTTTCAAATTGTTCAAATGTAAATGATAAAATACATGTACAGTATTTGAATTATACCATTGTTTTCTTTCTAATGTTGTCAATAACAAATTTATTTTTATTGTATTGTTTTTAATCTTTTGTGAAAACATTATATTGAAGAAGAAAAAGAAACTGTTTGACTACAGTGATTGCAAAGAAGTGAGAGTGGATGGAACAAATTTATCTAATAACAATTTCTATGTAGTATTTCTCAAAATAGAATGTTGTTGTTTCTTTTTAAATACATGATATTATCAGAAACTTGTCAATGATATATAATTTTATTCATATGACTTCTGTTTAACTTTAAAATTTTGTTCTAAAACCATTTTTTATAGGATCTACAGGCGAATGTCAGGGTCTGTTGGCTTACATATTCCACAAAATGTACTTACTGTATTGAAGGTTAGTCTTTTTTATTTATCATCATAAAGAATTTTAACAATTTCAGATACATCAAAAAATATTATATTAATTTCATAATTTCACTCAGAAAATGCAGAGTTAATTTTATTTCTACCAAATACTTTTGACATTTTATTTTTTCTTATTAGTGTTGTTCATGATTTATGGAGATGATATCAAAATATTGTTTTTTTGTATTGTGATACTTTTGTTTTTTAATTTTACATATTAACAGTCAACTGCTTGAGTTTTCATAGCAAAAGATGTTATCAATGGATTATTATTAGCCATATCTCATTTTTGTTTCTAGTTTGCAAGATACGTGAAGTGAAATCATTAGTTGAGATTTTGCTGTATATTGGATGGGTTACAATACCAATAAGAGACACAAGCACTGATTCTATTTTATTCCTTTTACTACTAATAGTCAACTAGTGAACCATTTAATGAATTGGTTGTTTGATTAATCACTCAGTCAGTCAATCAGGCAGGTTCATCAGAATCCTTTCATCGCCATTTGCTCTGGAGGCCTGGAGTAGAGAGAATATGTCATTGATGAGGTTGTGAATTGTGTTTAAAACACTGACAAACATGACTGATTGATTGATTAACTGAATGCCTAATCAAACAATCAATTGGTTAATTGGTTCACTGGTTGACTATTAATAGAAAAAAGAAGCGAAATATAATCAGAGTGCATATGAGTTACTTATTGGCATTATGACCCACTTAAGATACAACCAAATTAGCCATACTGACTTCTATGTAAAAGATATTAATTTTTGGAAAACAGTATAATGGAAAATCTTACTTTTCAGAGCCCATGCGAGGAATACAAAAATTATTTAATAAAACATTAATTATATAATGCATATCATCTGCTAGATGGACTGAGCTGTTAAACATAGCACTGACTTTTCTGTATTGACCTAGTAATCTTTGAGCTTCAATATAGTAGTGAATAGAAAAATATTAACATGGATAATAGTAAAGAGATGGGAAACCAAAGAACTGTAATAAAGGAACTTAAAAGAGATTCAAACATGTGGTTGGGGGTTCAGTCTCATTGTATGGTAGCTTGGGCAAGTGCCTTCTGCTATAGCTCTGGACCGATTAAACACTGAGGAGAGGTTTTGATAGCTGGAAACTAAAAGAAACATTCCATAAATACACATCTATATATGTATGTGTGTTTCTGTGTCTCCTTGACTTGACATCAAATGATGGTGAACAAGCATCAGCATCATAAAAGTAATGTTGTTCATTTCCAATCTTCCACAAAACCATGTCTGGTCAAAGGGGAATATTACCTAACTTGGAAACCAGTGAGGTTTGCAATAGATATGGCATCCAGCCATAGAAAAGGTACCCTTAACAGTTCTGTCTGACCCATGCAAGTATGGAAAAGTGAATGTGAACATGACAATGATGGTGCCTATTCTTTTCTACTCTAGGCACAAGGCCTGAAATTTTTGAGGGGGGGGGGCAGTCGATTAGATCGACCCCAGTACACAATTGGTACTTAATTTATCGACCCCAGAAGGATGAAAGGCAAAGTCGACCTCAGCAGAATTTGAACTCAGAACATAAAGACAGATGAAATTCCCTTAAGTAGTTCGTTCAGCATGCTAACGTTTCTGCCAGCTCACCATTCTGATAATGATGTCTATTGGCAAATTAAAGATGCATTTCCTAAAAGTTGATAACTTTTGCTTAATAAAGTAATTGGCCTAAAATGCTTGCATTTTTCAGACTATAGATATATTAGGCCATTGTGTCGTTGACTTCACCTTTATGAAAGGTAATTATTTTTCCCCAGTGTAATATACTATAACCATAGGGATTGACTGACCTTCTGCAATTTAAAGAGAGTTACTAGTCATAAAGATTGTATATAATAGGAGAAGCATAAAGAGTCTGACCACAAAGAAAAAGTGGCTCAAAGAAATATGATGACAAAAATGTTATCATTAAACCTATTTAAAGATGCAACAGCAGCAGCTAGCAATTCTTTCTCATGACCCTTTAGCATGGACATGACTCTAAATCTAATTCCTTCTCAAATCAAGGATTCAGCCCAAAATGTCAAGGAACTTTCTTTTCCTCAGGGCAAACTATTTTATTCCACTGTGTGAACTGACTGTATCAATAAAAGGTCTAGGACAATTATACTATCAGAGAAAGAAATGTTATTCATAAGGCTTGGTTGGGTGGTTAAAAAGTTTGCTTCCCAATCACTTGGTTTTGAGTTCAGTCTCACTGTGAAGCACCTCAAGAAAGTGTCAACTATTGCTCTGTGTGGGCCAAAACCTTGTGAGTGAATTTGGCAGATGGAAATTGGAAGAAGTTCATAGTGTGAGTGTGTACGTGCATGTATCTGTGCATGGGGATTTACTTTGGACATCTCTGAAAGTTGCTGAGCGATAAGTCATGGTATTGTTGTCATTTTCTCTCTCAGCAAGCTGTCCACTGGTTTGGTGCCTTTGAAGACATATGGAATGTGAGATCCATTACTTGACAAACAGGTAAAGGCTAGTGATAGGGAAAGTGTCCAACTGTAAAACAATGCCTTAATAGTACATTTGTCTTAAAAACAAATGAAAGAATGAAAGAGCTATTTTATTCCAAGAATTGTATTGCATTTGTATCTAAGGTAACAGATTTTGTGAGGACCTTTAGCAAGTCTCCCTAATTTAATATTAACTTGTTAAGAAGAATGTAAGTGTTTAAGAGATTAATAATATTTTATTAATCTCTGAAATATTAATAAAATATTACATCTGAATGTCAAAGAGAATATTTAATTGTTATATCCCTTTATCAATGCTGGCATATGCAAACTTATTTCACATCAATTTTCTACTGTTGGATATAATCTAATAAATATGTATTCAACCATCTAAAGTCTGTCTTCATATTTACACTCGAGCTGTCATTTAATGACACTTATATGTTTAGTGTTTTTGTGTATGTGTGCGTGCGTGCATGCATGTGTGTTTGGAAAGAGAAAGCCTAACAAGTGCAGCATCTCTCTAGATTTCCATTAATTTGTTTTACTTTTAACTACAGCTCTTGCTTCTGAAGGCACACAGCCTAGTGGTTAAGGTGCTAGGCTGAATATTGTAATGATCTGGGTTTGATTCTTAGACACTGCAGTATATTTGGTCCTTCAGCAAGACACTTCATTTTGCATTCATTCAGTCTATGCAACTGAAATGGGCGTCAGCCTTTACCTCCAGTTGTCACATCACGGATGTTCCACTGACTTCAGAGTGGAGGTGGACATCTTTGTCTGCTCATGACTACATATATATACCTAAAACTGTTAGCAAAAGCATGGAACACATGGTCATGCCATACTTACTTGCTAGCAACAGGTGGTTCTTTTTCTTTTTTGATGGCATTCACTGCCGTGATTAAGGAAAAAGTACCTCAAGAAGGCATTCTACATACCAAATACAAATCCAGTAGGATCTCATGTATGTAATATAGTCATGTGATCAACTGAGATTTCTAAGGAATTAGGTGACAAAAATTCTTCTAAAAGTGTTTGAAAGGAAGGAAATTAGATCAAATGATCAAAATGTTTAGACAACAGACATGGGTGTGTAGTAAGAAGTTTATTTCCCAACTACATGGTTCCAGGTTCAATCCCACTTCATGGAACCCTGGGCAAGTGTCTTCTACTATAGCCTCAGGCTAGTTAAAGCCTTGTGAGTGGATTTGGTTGAGGGAAATTGAAAGAAGCCCATCGTATGTGTGTGTTTTGTCTGTGTTTGGTGGTGGCGGCACCGGCACCGCCGCTGTGGCCGCTGACAAATTTCCCCAAGACACGTGATGAAGGCTGGAGGGTATATCAGCTGAAACATTGTGTTAACAACAAACAAGATGAGGACAAATATCCGTCAAATGTAAATAATGTAAATAATGTACATAATTCCTCATCTCTTAAATATAGAACTGGAAAAGCAGTTTGTCAAACTTTTTGCACAATACAATGCAGATTAAAGGGGAGCTGGATTTAAAGTAACAACAACAGAACCTATTTGTTATCTTTAATGAACCATCTGTGCATTGGTCTTATATAAAATAACTGTCATTGGAGATATACCTCCCTTCTACACTGTCTAATTAATCTTTTGTTTGGCTCGATCTTTAAACAAAAATTAATCTACGTCCACTGCTTTTGTTTTACTGCCAGAGTAAACAAAATATAATATAGCTCACTGTGCTTAAGAAACAAACTTTAATTTTGCTTTCAAAATAACTGATGGTTTATTATTATTTGCATAGGATCTATGTGTTAACCCTCAACATGTTTTAGAATTAGTTTGGCAAACAGCATATCACATCCAAACATAATGAAATAGTTTTTTAAATTTTAACACAAGTCCAGCAATTTTAAGAGGAGGTGATTAGTTGGTTACATTGACTCAAGGACTCAACAGCTACTTATTTTATTGACCCTGAAAGGATAAAAGACAAAGCTGGCCTCATCAGAGTTTGAACACAGAACTAAAAGAGATGGAAGGAAAAGCCTTTAAACATTTTGTACATGTTAACAATTCTGCCAGCTTCCTACTACTGTTGCTGCTGCTACTACTACTACTACTACTACTACTACTATTAATAATAATAATAATCCTTTCTACTATAGGCACACGGCCTTAAATTTTTGGGAAGTGGGGGGGGGGGCAGTTGATTAGATTGACCCCAGCATTCATCAAAGAAACCAAAGAACAAAAAGAAAAAAGGAGGAAGAAGAAATGCACTCAACACCAGAACTGAAGACACCGCGGAAAGTGGAGGGGGGCACCACCGGATGTGGTTCCTCCTGATGATGTCTTTAGCCCCTGGATCCTATAAAGGAGCTGCTGAGGTAGTGAACCATGAAGCATGGTTGGAATTCCAGCTCTAATTTATGCAACTATAAAAAGATTGGAGTTGTCTTTTCCCTTCCTTGATTAAGATTTACATAACCCTCACATGAAAACACAGAAATTTTTCCATGTTGTTTCCTACCACAACTACATTTGCTGCCCCTACATCACTTTCTTGACTCCACTTTTCCCAAATATCTGCTGCTCCTCTCCCTCCCTTCCTGAGAATATGAAAAATCAGTTTTCCCAGCAGTATAGAGAGATAATATAACTAAATACTACTACAAGACAATTTGTCCAGTACCACCTTCCCACAGACAAATACATTGAAAAATCCTGTTCTGATGTGTAACAATGTTTAAGCTACAATGTATACATCTGAAATATATGCTCAAGATGCAGGAAGAAATTATCAATAAATCTAAATATAAACAAATATATTGATGCTACATTGTGTGTACAGATGTTCTTTTGTGTATAATAGACACATTGAGAAATATAACGAAAAAAAATTTATACAATAAACTGTACAATGGAGATGGTAGCGTTCGTCTACTTTAAGGAAACTCACCTCACTTTTGTTGTGAGAACTGAGTGTCATCATCATTTGGCCCCATGGACAGTTCCAATTAAGCAGATATGGTTAACCCTTGAGCATTCGGATTACTCTGTTAAATGTAATGCTTATTTATTCAGATTGTTTTGAATTGGTCATGTGTTATAATCGTAGCTTTGACATTTTGATGATGTGATTGCTTATTTTTTAGAAATTCTAGGATAGGTATGAGAGGCCAGATCAGGCCAGTTTGAACATAAAATGGATGGAATATTTAGGCTAGATGTGGTCAGTTTAAATACTAAAGGGTTAAAGATTTTTCTCTCAAAGTAACCCATCATGTTTTTAGGAATAGTGTATCTAGGACTACATTATTTTACATGTCCTTTTTTTCAAGACAATACAGTGTAATTCAAAGAATTTTTGGCTGCTGTTTCTAAGAAGTCAAATTAACACTTAGAGAGACTTTCATTAACTCGCTATTTTAAAGATTTATTGTATGAGAGACATGGCAAACAATAACATTTTTAATGTATGCAAATATTTGAACTGGTGAAAGATTAATTCTATAAAACTGTAGAGCATCAAACAGCAGTGACAGTAAACTGTTAGTATTGATATGGTTTTTATATATTTATTTTATTTACCTGTGGGTTTTCCTGGCAAGTTGAACAAATCGATTTAAGTATATGAATAATGTCTCTTTTATTACAACAAAGGAAACATCAGGTTATATTTCATTTCGTGTGTGTGAGAGAGAGAAAGAACCTTTGTTTCAACATCATGATTGTAAACAAGCATTACCATCATACAAGCGATGTTGTTTTTAGTCCCTCATGGAAAACATGACTGGTCATCGGGAAATATTACCTTGCTTGAAAACGAGTGTTGGTGACAGAAAGGGCATCCAGCTATGGAAAATCATCTGACACATGCAAGCATGGAAAAGTAGACATTGAATGATGATGATCTCACACACACACACACACACATTTATAGATATACTGGTGGGTGGGAGAACAATTGCTTTTAAACATTAAAACATTTTTTCACTTCTTGCTATTTTAGAGTATCTATTTTCTTTAGAATATCTATAAAGATCCATGGGTTGGATTGTGTTTTTATCATCATGTCTGCTATTAAAATTTGATTTTTTTAGAATTTCGACTTGAATGTATGAACTATTTGTAACACAAAATCTAACATTTCTAAAATGACACAATGACTCCTACACATTGTACATACACAGCTGTACAATGTAAATGCTAAGATATAAATACACAACGTTACTTATCTAAATCAAATTTAGCAGACATGAAATCATCTGCACTGCAGTAGTTACATTTCATTATTACAATCTCATTGTCTCTTGTTAATTCTGTTGTACTAAAGGTGAGAGAGGTTCAGCCGGATCAATATATCTAATTATTACTATATTTGAAATATATAATCTGTTATTGAAATCTCAGAATCAAATATTCTGTGAAATACATCTAAGGGAGTGATTCCAAAATGTGTTGATTAGAAGGTTTCCTGAAAATTGATGATATATTCAGTCAACAATAACTGATTATTGTAACTATGGGTAATGAAGTCTAAGTAAAACTATAGATAATGAGATTTAAGTTAAAGTGTCATATGATATGATAACAAATGCTAAGAGCAAGGTAGACTTAATAAAAGTTACTTATAAAATATGTTATTTACTGAAATGTTTACTTTTTCAGTTTGAATTCTCTTCATAAGAATCAATAGATCAATGATTAATGGTTTTACACAGTGCTTCGAAGGAGGCAGTGGAAGTCTGTTAGGCGATTAAGGATGGCATTATGGTTATTTCTATGAGTTCCCACATGCAGTCACAGAGATAAAATGGATAGTATATAACCAGTGATTTTTCAAAATGCTGTTCAAACTTAAGTTCTTTTATTCATGGATATGGGTTCAACAGAAACAGACTGAAGCTAGTGTAGCAGTGGCTCAAGGAGAGACTGGATAGATATTGCAGTAATGTGCAGAGACTAGGAAGTTTATATGATAATTCATAAACGTGTATGTGTATACATAATCCGTCTGACCCATGCAAGCAAAAAAATGGGAAAATGGAAACAATGATTTAACATATATGTGTGTACACATGCATGCACATACACACACACACAAAATTAATGAAGTAATGACACAGGATCAAAAGGAAATGTGCAGAAATTTGAGTACTTGAAGAGACTTAAAATACAAAAATTTGAGTCATATTTTACAGCCCATTTGTAATCAGTGAAGATTAACTGGAAATTTAAATCTCTGTAACATCCTATAAAGGTGTATTACTGAAAGACAACCTAAATTATATGCACCAATATATAAGACAATGTAAAAATACCTAAGAATATTAATTGCACTATCAAGCAGCTATACATTCTTACATAAATGAACAAGAAAGATCTTTTTCAAATGGCATGAATTCTTCATTGATATTATTTCAGGCATTTATTCAAAAGCAACTATCTTTTTATTCTGTCACAATTTTAAAGTCTTTTCTTCTTTTTTATTTAAATTTTCTTCAAAACATATCTATGACTACAACACTTCATTGTCTCAGAGACAGTTTAAAATATTCCAAAAGCTAATTCGTATAAATCTAAGAAGATCTGATTATCATTCAATATAAAAGTTGTTAGATTCAAATATGTATCATATATGCATTTAGACAGTCATTATAATTTCCTTGAAATAACTTATTTTTTCAGAATCTAGATGACTGGAGTTTTGATGTGTTTGCAACCAATGAAGATTCACATGCACTCAAATACGTTGGTTATGAACTGCTACAGAAGTATGATTTACTCAATAAATTCAAAGTGAGTTTCAAAGAAATTTTTTCCTTTCTTTTTTAAATACCATCTATTCTTATTGTCAAAAATCCCATAATAAAATTGAAAAGAAAATTTCAGGTAGACATAATGATGAAGAAAATTGAGAAAATTTCAAATAATTTTCTTTTCAAATTTTCTGTTAACTTCAAGCTTGATGTGGAAGAATGTTTTTCTAGTTCATCTATTTATATCTTATGCCAGATGAAGGAGGTAGAGAATTAAGCCTTATTGTGGAGGTTTATATATCTTAAGCATTTCAGTTCTTTTAAACTAGGCTTCAAAATTATTTGGCTACTTTCCTATTATACAGGGTGTTCACAAAGTCTGGGTACATGAGGATTAATACATACTTTAAGATATTATTATTTCTTATATTTAATTGCTTATGTTATGATTTTATTTACAGTCTGGGTACATGGGGATTAACACATACTTTAAGAAATTATTATTTCTTATATTTAATTGTTTATGTTACGATATTAGTTACTCCATGTACCCAGTCTTTGTGGACACCCTGTATATGGAAGACTCTCCTGTCACGAAGGACCGATGAGGTGTCTGCAACTTCTTGTTGAATGATCTGCACATATGCTTGTGATGTAGAGTAGCTCACTCTCTCCATCAAAGCAACACTGCCCACACAGGTGCCACACATTAGATATGTCAAAATGAGAGCTGAGTAATGTGAAATAAAGAGTCTTGCTCAAGAACACAACACACTATCCAGTCGAAGGATGGAAACTATGATCAGGCAATCATCTATGCATCAGCACAACCACTAGGCTATGTGCCTTCACACTTTCTTACAACATGAATCAAACAAAGTATAAGAGTAATATTTATTTAGTTAAGGAAGAATATGAAACATCGATGATGCTCATAATCCCAATATATTTCTAATACTATATATATAAAAAAAAATATTGAGTTTTATTTCCTAAACTTCATTTACAAATTCTATGTTTTATTGCTGTTTTTGGTGGTTATTATAAGGATTAATAAACTGTAATATAGACAGGTTTATAGCTTTTCCATTTAATGTTATTTCCTATATCTGGGTTTCCATGCTGGTTGATTACAGTGTCAGTTTGTTGATTTTGAAAAAAATTTCAGTATAATTCTGCTATAGGAATAAAGCCAGAAATTTTGTTGGAGGAGAATAGTTGACTACATCAACCCCAAAGCTGAACTGGTATTTTATGTAATCAATCCCAAAAGGATGAAAGATGAAGTCAACCTTGGTAGGATTTGAATTCAGAACATAAAACCAAAACAAATGTTGCTAAACATTTTCTCCAGCATTCTAACAATTTTGCCAGCTCACTACTTTACTCTTTTACTAGTTTCAGTCATTTGACTGCGGCCATGCTGGAGCTGTGCCTTCAGTCGAGTAAATCGACCCCAGGACTTATTCTTTGTAAGCCTAGTACTTATTCTATCGGTCTCTATTGCCGAACTGCTAAGTTACGGGGACGTAAACACACCACCATCAGTTGTCAAGCGATGTCGGGGGTGGGGACGAACACAGACACAAATATATACACACACATATATATACGATGGGCTTCTTTCAGTTTCTGTCTACCAAACCCACTTATAAGGCTTTGGTTGGCTCGAGGCTATAGTAGAAGACACTTGCCCAAGGTGCCACACAGTGGGAATGAACCCAGAACCATGTGGCTGGTAAGCAAGCTACTTACCACACAGCCACCCCTGCAACTATAATAATAATAATAATAATAATAATAAGAAGAAGAAGAAGAAGAAGAAGAAGAAGAAGAAAAATGATAATGATATAAATCCCAATTCAAATGGATCAGGTGTTTGAGCATAACAAATCAGACCTAGTAGTGGTGAACAAAAGTAAACCACATGAGTTCTATGTGTAGCTCCATATCAATCTTGGGCATCAGGAATCATTTACACTAAGCATTGTTCTGTGGCTCATGTAGAAGAGCAATGAACCAAGAGATCTTGATTGTATCTGCTGGAATGTCATTCTACATAAGACTCCTCCCAATTTTGTTGCTTCTTTTTCACCATTAGTTTACTTTTAACACCAAAATGGGTTGTTCATTCCCTCAAAATTTTCAGCATGTGGTTTGCAGATAAAAAGAATCCTATGGTATTAGGAAAAAAATATCCTCTCAGCCATTGTTGTTGTAGAGTGCAGTGGTTAGATTTATGGTAACAGTGCAAAGTTAGATGCTCTTCTGATTCTCAGAACTGATTTTATTGATACTTGAGTTATTGAAACTAGCATTAGAAATGCCCACAGTGTCCTTATCAATCAATCTATAGTGATGAGGTGATCAACTTCTTGTTATGTTGTCACTGTGTAAAGGAAGTACATCAATTTGGGAATCATGAAGCAGTTTTTAAGTCAAGCATAGGCTGCAGATGTACAGATATTTCAGTTGCTCTTAGGAAGAAATGACAGCCACTGCTGCTAAACAGGTTGAAGGACCTGAGAATTTCAAAGTTCTGAAAATTGTCCTAAGATCAAACTGCAAGAAAACTAATATGTTAATTATCTAACCAGTTATTTCCATACAGTTCTATTATTCTCCCAGAACAGCAAGGTTATTAAAAATGGATGAAAATAAAATAAATCATTTTGAAACTAGTCTTTCAATTTTTTTATCATCTTTTTTGGTAAAATTACAAATGGCTGTAATGTTTATATGTATACATTATATACAACTATGAATGATTATGAATATAGTGTTTTCTACTTTTGCTAATATATATGTTTCTATAAATCATTTTAAAAGAGCTACATCTTATTTCTTATCTATCTCAGGTTATTTATATAAAATAATATATTTTTAGTTTTTGACACCCAAATATATGCCGTTTAGATACATTATAAAAGAAAATTAGTTGAAAAAGAAGCACAGTTGTTGAGGTCAAGATAACCTATGAATTTATGAACAGATTTAGTAAATATTGAAAGAACTTTAAATGTGAACTATTTTCCTACATACCAAACAGCATTCAGAAGATTCTTCAGCAAGAACTTAGTTCCTTTGGAAAATATTAATGACCTAATTGGAATCCCTTAAAAGCAGATTATTCTTTATTGATTCTTCATTGAAAAACAAAAAAGAAGCATGAATGAAGTGTGACTATCTGCTGTGAATGTAATTAATGAATTGCATTTATATAATGTGAATAAATATTGGCTTTAACAAAAAAACGTTTCCTTTTTACAACTATGCATTTTTCTATGGTTAAAAGAGTTTTTCTGTTCATGTAAATTTAGATATTTCAAAAACTGCATCCAAAAACATAGCATCTGATTTTAGTTATATGATATGATAGAGTAGCTTATTTCCTATAAAACTAGCCAAGGCAATAGAATTATTCAAACAAAAAGCCCCAAATCATTGACATCTGGGTTAGACATGCAACGCCTTAAACTTGACTTGAATTGTTTTTCTTTTGTTATTTACAGATCAATACTTCAGCACTAGATGCTTTCTTAACCTGCATGGAAGCAGGATACACAAAATACAAAAATCCATATCACAATTTACTCCATGCAGCAGATGTTGCACATACAGTTCATTATATCTTATCAAGCAGTAAACTAACTGTAAGTTAACATCGAACTTTACCATTTATCTTATTTTTTTCTAATAAAACAACTTTAAAATTTATGATTTCAGACTAAAAGAAAAAAAAAAATTAAAAAATCTACTCCATTTCTTCAGTATTTATTGTCTGTCGTATTCTAGCTTTTGTTGAATATGTACAAATCATGAATGGATTTATAACAAAAAAGAAAGAGAACTCAAAACATGCAGAAATTACCAAGGATCTTGAGTTTGACAAGTGTAACACTTGCCAAAGTCAAGTCACCATCTTGTGGAAAATCTATTTATATTAGCTTCAGTTAGTGGTAAATCAAAAGATGAAGTAGCAACCCAGTCTGTGGGGTATCCTGCTCTCACTTGTTTTAATACCTCAGAAACAGAGATAAGCTCTAGGCTTACAACTCTAGCTTTAATTGCGCACAAACACATGCGTACGCACATGTATGTGTTTTACTTATGGTTTGTTACAAAATTTGATGTTGACCATGTTTTTCTTCAGTTGAGGATTCTTTGACGACTGTACTTCTTAAATCACAGCAACAATGAAGGGTGCAGCCATGCAGTTGACTGGAGGATAATGACTGCTACCACCTGTGATGCACTTATTGTGTGCCCTTAACAAGTGAAGAAACAATGGAAATGGTGATATTTTATTGCCATTGAAGCATGTAAACTCCTCAACCACCACCATAACAACAACCATCCCTGATACCCAAGATCCACGATCTACTTAGCAGAAGATATCAATTCAATAAAGTTTGATAATGGTGCTGGGAAATGTTAACTTTCTCAATATCACTATTATATCTGTGGAAAAAACAAGTCCAGTGGCACAGGCAAACAAAGATGAGTGGTATCTCAAACCAGCAATAGAAGGTTGCCAGATATGCAATGCATATGAAACCATACTATAAAGCTGGCCATTCCAGCTTGTTTTTTCTTTAAGTATATTCCATTACCCTTTGTCTTCATGGACTCATCCAGAAGGCAGAAGGGCAGTGTAAGTACCATCTAACACATTCCTAGAAAAATTATCTGACACAACCTTGGGTCCATCACCTGCAGAATGGCCTTACTGCATGCTTACCCACCATCTATGTCATTATGGACTATTGTTAAGTAGTCATGGACCCTATACTGGGCTCATCCATCCTTTTGAAGAGTCTTGCTTTTGCTCTGCTGTGTTTGAAACAACTCCCCACACCAGGTTAGCCTGTTATGGGTGTGACTTCAGTTGTCAATAACTGACCATGTGACAGGTTGCACTGGATTACATGTTATCAGTAGCACTTAAAGTGACTTAACCTAATGTCTGTATGTAAGTGAAAATAATCTAAAACTTATTTGAATAATTGTAAAATGAATCGTACAGAGAAGACACTCAGATATAGATTTAATGAGTCGTGAATCAATGTCAGAAAGAAATTGATATGCAATTTTCTTTCAGCATTTCTAAATGTAAACGTCAGCAATATGCCTTTCAGATGAAAGGTTAGCTTGCACCTTTCCCACAAGTGATCTTTGTAGCAGCTGCATGTAAAGATAAACTAAATAAAACAGAGCTGGGATTATGCAATGTTATTACTTCTTCATAAATGGTAGTGTCGTGATATTTTATCTGACAGCTGCTACTGTGATTACCAGTGAAAAAATATATGAAGTTAACCTTCCATCATTAAGGCACACTGTTCATGTTTTACATTTAGAAATTTTGAAAGAAAGTTGCACATCAGTTTCTTTCTGGTATTGAATTGTGATTTGTTAAATGTATAGCTGAAAGTCTTCTCTATTAAATTTATTCTGAATTTATTTGAAATACGTCCAATATTATTTGTATATTTTAATGATTTAAGTTTTGCTTTAGAGATTGTGTACATTGTAGTTTGTTTAAAATTAACAAGAAGACAAAAAAAAAAACTATTGTCATTGATGAACTATAATCAACTCCCTAATGCTGCTATGTTTGACATTACTAAATATTCATATAAAGCTAAAGTTCCAATCCATTCCTCAAAAACCTGTTTTAAATAAATTCCTAATAATAATCTATTCAAATTATCCAAAAGTTCAAGTAGCACATCGATGATGGTATTATAACTCTCTAAATACTTAGGTTGAAGAATTTCAAAACTATATACGAAGTGTAGCCAAAAAGTATCTAACCTTTGGCCACACAACAAATAATTTTTAAAAAACTCATCATTTTGATTGAGTCTCCTTCAAAGTATTCGTCTTGGGAGGTCTATACACTTCTGCCAGCATTCTTGCCACTGCTGGAAACATTTCTGAAAATGAATTTTTGGGATGCTGTAGAGCTGCCAAATTTTGCTTAATGTCCTCTGTTGACTCAAATATTTTCCTTAAGTGCTTTTTGTGAGGTTTGAGAATAACCAAAAGTCACAACCAAAACCAAGTGTGGGGAGTAGGAAGCCTGATGGACAAGTGGTGTGTTTTGTTTGATGAGGAATGCTTGAATGACATGGGCAGAATGAGTGGGTGCCTTGTCATGGTGGGGTCACTTCTGTGGCACAGCTTCACAAAGGCAATAAAAAACCTTTGCAATCATTTTGACATTTCTGCTAGTCAATGGTCTGCCACAACATGGCTCACTGTCCACTGAGGTGCAGTCATCTTTGAACCGGTTGTACCATTCCTTTATTTGTGTTTTTCTCAAAGCATCATCTCCAATGGTCTTCTGAATCTTCTCGATAGTCTGGGCATGCGTATGACCAAGTTTTTGGCAGAATTCGATACAGTAACTTTGTACAGTGCACTTGGTCATCTCGATTCAAAAAGAAAAATTGCACAGCATGCTCTTCATGTCTGTACTCAATGCGTCAATGCAGGTGAATGGTGCAACTTACAAACACGAAAATATTTGCGCATACTCAGGAAGGATGTGGCTACCTAATACCCATGCGGATTTTGCACAAAAAAAAAATCAAGGTCGGATACTTTTGACTACACCTCATACTCAATTTTGAGTTTCATTTCCTTCTTATGGATAACTGGCAACACTTCATTATTTCTTTCAAATTATTACAAGATTCGAGTGTTATATTGTATAAAATTATAATTATTTACCTTAGTGTAAATCATAACCAAAACATTGAAAATTATCTTTTCGTTTTGTTGTGTCAGAAAAAGAGTCATTCTCTTTTAGTCCCTTATTATTTAACACACCCACCAGTAAAGTTTCCACTCATTTAATTATCTATTTTTACTAAAATTTCCATTGTGTCTTGCAACCTTTTCTATAGTTGTTGCCTCTGCCTGTTATCTGAGCTGCATTCTTTTTGTTTGTTTGTGCACATGTGTGTGGGTCAGTGTGTGTACGTATGTATGTATGTATGTATGTGTGCATGCATTCGTGTGCATATGTGCATATATTCATGTCTTTGTGTGTGTGTGTGTTTGCATGTGTGTGTGTACCTCTGTCTCCTTGTGTGTGCATGTCTGAGTGTGTCCGTGTATGGGTTTTTGTGACTACATACTGTGTCTGTATGTATGGATGTGTGTCTCCATATGTATCCTTGTGTGAAGTGAAGTGTGTGTGTGTGTGTGTGGACACATGTTTCTGTCTTCATTTGCATATGTATGTATGTGTGCTTGTCTGTTCATACTACCTATGTATCTATCTGTCTGTATGTCTATCTGTTTACATTCATATCCATTTACCTACACACCTGTGCACATACATATACGTATACACACACACACACACACACATATATACATCTACATAACAGCCCATCCATTTACCTACATACATGTGCACATACATACACACACATGCACATACATCTACATAACAGCCCACTAACTATTCTACCTGTATATATGTTTTTATATTTAAATCCATTTTGCTCCAACTGATTGTGTTTTTTCTACAAGTATTCATGCTTAAATTTTCAGAACTGGCTTACAGACCTTGAAATCTTTGCCACAATAATAGCTGCCTTGGTTCATGATTATGAACACACTGGAACAACAAACAATTTTCACATAAATACAGGGTAATTATACGATAAAAAAATTATATAGTTTCTTTTAACTTTATTTCAGAGAAACAACATTTAAAAAAACTTTTTAACTGCAGAGAACATCAACAACTACAGTGATATGACAACAAATATCAACATATAAACACACCATGTTACAAGTAAGAAATTCATGTAACAGAAAACTCCAGTTACCAAACAAACTAAGAGGATCAGTAGTTTTCTGGTTTGTGTCAAAATTGCTAAATTAGTTTTAACAACTCTACAAGAAGTTATTGAAAATCATCCAGAAAAACAGCTGTTATGCATCAACATATAACAAATAAAAGTGTAGTCAAATATATATTTCCTCTGTCTTCACCTTGCAGAAACTGTATCGCAAGCTCAGCATCAATGATGTCCCAAGATCAGAAGACATTCAAATTTCAAACAGAGCATTATTTGACTAATTATTTTTACCCAATAACTTGCTGCAAGTATTTCATCTGAACTGATCTAACCTTACCTGATTATGTTTCTCAATCAACTCTCTCTTTACTTGTTTCAGTCATTTGACTGTGGCCATGCTGGAGCACTGCCTTTAAGTCGAGCAAATCGACCCCCAGGACTTATTCTTTGTAAGCCTAGTACTTATTGTATCGGTCTCTTTTGCCGAACCGCTAAGTTACAGGGACGTAAACACACCAGCATTGGTTGTCAAGCGATGGTGGAGGGGACAAACACAGACACACAAACACATATATATATATATACATATATACGACGGGCTTCTTTCAGTTTCCCTCTACCAAATCCACTCACAAGGCTTTGGTCGGCCTGAGGCTATAGTAGAAGACACTTGCCCAAGGTGCCATGTAGTGGGACTGAACCTGGAGCCATGTGGCTGGTAAGCAAGCTACTTACCACACAGCCACACCTATGCATACATTTTTATATTTTTTTTTTTTTTGTAATTTAACATTCACTGACCAAGAAATGTTCTCAGTTTTAGTTACAATTGAAAATTATTATAAACTGAGAGTGGTGTACCAACACATGCATGCCTTACCCACCACTTGCTTTCATGAACTGAATTTTAACACAAAACTGCTACACTCTCCTACATTAAATTCTTCAATCACCAGATACCAAAGTCTTGGTGAATGGCATATTCTCAATTTTTTTTTTTTTAAGTCTGTACATTGGTGACACCTACACAAATTCTAAATTTACAATTCTTTTCAAAAACCATAATTAATGACACCAGACTTAAGTATTTTCAGAATATACATATTATTTATATAATTTTAAGGTAACGAGCTGGCAGAATTATTAGCATGCTGGAAAAACTACTTGGCAGTGTTTTATCTGTCTTCAACTTCTAAATTAAAATTCCACTGAAGTCAACTTTGCCTTTCATCCTTTCAGAGTCAACAAAATAAATACCAGTTGTATACTAGGATTGAAATAACTGACTAGCCCCTTTCCTCAAAATTTCAGGCCATGTGCCTATAGTGGAAAGGATTATACATCTAATTTTATATTAACACATATAATGCGAGGTGGTGAAGCATGTTCTTCAAACATTGGGCCTCACAGAGGCAATGACAAGTGATTGAGACCTTTGGTAATATGCTGTGCTTGACAAGGTGGCGAGCTGGCAGAAACGTTAGCATGCTGGGCGAAATGCTTAGCAGTATTTTGTCTGTCTTTATGTCCTGAGTTCAAATTCTGCCAAGGTTGACTTGGCCTTTCATCCTTTCGGGGTCGATAAATTAAGTACCAATTGTGTACTGGGATCGATTTAATCAACTGGCTCCCTCCCTAAAAATTTCAGGCCTTGTGCTTAGAGTAGAAAAGGATATGCTGTGCTTGAGAAGACTTTTCAAGCCAAGTGAAATTGTAGTCGTGGCTGATGCCAGTGTCACATGACTAGTGCCCTTGCCAGTAGCACATAAAGGTACCTGTACTGGTGGCTCATAAAAAGTACTCTCGGAGTGGTTGGCATTAGGAAGGACATTCAGCTATAGAAACCAAACCGAAATCAGACTAAAATTTGGTGCAGCTCTCTGGCTTACCAGTTCCAGTCAAACTGTCCAACCCATGCCAGCATGGGAAGCTGATGATGATGATGAGGAGGAAGAGGATGAATGCTGTTAAGCAGATCATGTTTATACTACTTGCCTCTCTTTTTATTCCTAATATTGTGATTATTTTTTTCTTAATTTGTTAATTTGTTTGCAAAATAATATTCTAATTAACAAGTCCTTTATATAATAACATTAATTAAGAGTGTGAAGGCACTTGGTTTAATGGTTAGGGTGTTGTGCTCGTAATCATAAGATTATGAGCTTGATTCCTTGTGTCATATTGTATCCTTGAGCAAAACACTTTGTTTCACAATTCCCCAGTCCACTCACCTGGTGAAAATGAGTTGTATCTGTAATTCAAAGGGCCAGCCGTGTCACATTTTGTGTCAAGCTGATTCTTCCTGAGAACTACATTAAGGGTATACATGTCTGTGGAATACTCAGCCACTTACACACTAATTTCACAAGCAGGCTCTTCTGTCAATCAGATCAACTGGAACACTCTTCGTCGTGACTGACGGAGCACCAGTTTAATTAAAAGTAACCTAATTTATCATTACCACAACCTTACTGCTTCATGATAAATGCATTTGAAAAGAATCCCATCTCAAGGATCCATAATTTTTCATCCATTTAATCAATAACCAGTTAATCAGCTTTAATCCTATACAATCCTATGCAAATAACATCATTCTCCAATCCCATATCTTTTAAAAACCATTATCAGTCCATCTTAGATATTGACAGTTACCACTAGATCCCAATTTGTACAATCACCGAGGATCTTCCCAACATCTCTCAATAGGGATATGTTAATATGGTAATAGAGCTTGCAATACTAAAAGGTAGAATCTGTTTATCTTTTGTTTGTTTCAGTCATTGGCCGGCAAACATACTGAGGTGCTTGCCTTGAAGAGTGTTAGTTCAACAAATTTACTCCAATTCTATATTGAAGAGATGAGGAATTATGTACAATATTTGCATTTTACAAGTTTCCGAGTTCGATTCCAGGCAGTGACCATGAATAATGATAATAATAACAACAACATTTAAAAATACCTTAGGAATGAGAATCCAGGTTCGAAATTTCCACAAAAAAAAAAAAACCTGATGAAGACCGGAGGCAATATCAGCCGAAACGCTTTGTTAACAACAAACAAGATGAGGACAAGTATCTGTCAAATGTAAATAATGTAAATTTACTCCAGTACTTATTTTTTAAGCCTGGCATGTTGGTCTCTGTTGCCGAACAGCTAGGTTATGGGAACATAAACAAACCAACACCAGTTAATTAACAGAATGAGATAAAAATCCAAGGCTGTGAAAGATTTCAGAACATTTATAAGGAGATGGTTTTACAGCTGTTTCCAGGATATTTTACATATCCCTTCATTGGAGACGGTGCGAGAAAATGGTTAAGCAATAGTTATTCTAGAGAAGATATGAAATAGAGAGTGAAGTGGAGGAATGAAAACAGATGTGAGATATACAGGGATATTGTATCTGGAGTTACATTATTTAAGCAGAATGGTATACATATGTTTCCTGTATCTTGTAAGTTCTAATAGTATTTACCTGACACCTTTGGGTCATCTTGACACCATCACCACTCATAACATATATATATATATACACACACACACACACACACACACACACACACACACACACACACATATATATATATTATACACACACACATACACATACTTTGAAATAAATTCAATATTACATCTAAGAAACTTCATTTTGTTTATTAATTATCTTATATGTTAACAATATTTTCAAACAGGTCTGAAGTTGCTTTATTGTACAATGACAAAGCTGTGCTTGAAAATCACCATGTTAGCGCTGCGTTTAAGTTGCTAAAGTTAGATGAATACAACATTCTTACTGGGCTCAGTAAAGAAGAATACAGGTGAGTAATCATTTATTAATTCTTTAACATTCATATTACTTTAATTTCATTTTTTCTACTATGTATTAAAAGAAACTAAGTTGGAATATTCGAATAAGGAAGTTGCTACTTGGTCACTCTATCAGGCAGAAATAGCAGCCAAACTTATCTTAAGTCCCACCCTATTACATCTAAAAGGGACAAAATGGACAGCCAACGCCACTGACAGTATGGTCATGGCCAGAAGTGTTGATCACAGTATAACAAGATTTCGGTAATATATAGTTGGAGAAAAGCTGGCACAATCATTAGCACACCGGGCAAATGCTTAAGGGCGTTTCATCTGTTTTTATGTTCTGAGTTCAAATTCCATCAAGGCCACCTTTACCTTTCATCCTTTCGGAGTCAATGAAATAAATACCAGTTGAGTACTGGGGTTGATATAATTGACCTACTCCTCTCCTGAAATTGCTGGTCTCATGCCAAAAATTGACACCAATATACCGTTGTAGTTTATCATATGCAAAACAAAAATAAACTCATGTTTATTATAGGTGCAGGAGTGGCTGTGTGATAAGTAGCTTGCTTACCAACCACATGGTTCTGGGTTCAGTCCCACTGTATGGCAACTTGGGTGTCTTCTGCTATAGCCTTGAGCCAACCAAATACTTGTGAGTGGATCTGGTAGACAGAAACTGAAGGAAACCCATTGTTTATATATATATATATATATAATTGTTAAAGAGGACAACAAACATTAAGGCAAGGCAAACATCTCAAACATTATTATTAATCCGTTATAGCACTTACCTACCATACCTAATCATTTAGATCACCTGTGAACTAAACCCCCATACTTTGTATACATATATATGTGTGTGTGTGTGTTTGTGTTTGTCACCCACCATCACTTGACAACCAATGTTGGTGTGTTTACGTCCCTGTAAGTTAGTGGCTTGGCAAAAGAGATCAACAGAATAAGTCCTAGGGTCAATTTGTTTGACTAAAAGCAGTGCTCCAGCATGGCCACAATCAAATGACTGAAACAAATATAAGAATAATGTAAAGTACAAGTGAGCTTTCCCAAGATGATTCTGTAATGCTGTTTACATCTTAGATTGCAAATTACACCTTGACATTGCAGGTAACTTTGAGAGATGTAAACTTAGATAAACTTAGATATGTTTCGACCAAAGATTGGTCCAGGCCATGTCTAACTTATGTCTATGGTCCATTCAAGTAGTGAGTTCTTATTGAGTGAGTTGTATCCAGGTATGGGTGGCTTGTCTGGTACTCTTTGAAGAAAGCTGTCTAGACTCCGTTTAAAGCTGATAGGATCTGTTTCCTCTTTTATCTGTATGAATGTCAACACTCCCATTTCCATCATCTCAAAGCCAAAAAGGATAGTCACTTATTGATTTGTCCAAGTGATTATGAATGAGCTGATTGTTTGATTTCATTCATTTTACCAGTGTGCAAAAACTTAATCCCTATCTGATAATGAGAAGGTGGAAATGAAGAAAATAATAAGGATTAGGATAGGATTATTGTTTGATGAGGTGGGGGTGAGGTTTAGGTCTAAGAATTATGTATGTAAAGAAAGTCTGGTGGGAGACATCCACTAGTAAGGCTTTGGGGAAAAAAGACAAAGCATATAACTGGTATATTTAGTTTTTTCAGCTCTAACAAATTTCTTATTGTTCAATATTTTGAAAAGGCTGCCTAAATAGGACAGAAACCAAAAGACTATGATTTAGAAGAAATAAATGTCATTTTAATTTAAAACAACTTATTTTCCTTATATTGAGAATTGTAAACAGACAAGTTTGTTTGAATCTTTGATATTATTGTTATTAATATAACATTGATGGGCATTAATGAATAATCTGTCCATGTCTGAAACTAATTAATGTTCATTCATTTATGAACTAATATCAAATACTCAAACATCAGCTTTGTTTTATGTTTCATAAAGAATAGTTTCTTTCTTTTCTTTTTTTATTCTTTTTTTTTTTCAAGAAAATTATCATAATGGATTTTCACAAGGGAAATAGATTAACAGATCAGAAATAGATTCTAGGTAATACCCAGTAGACTGTTTAGAGGTAATTGATAGCGTCTATTACCTAGGTGACCATTAACAGTGGAGGTAGATATTCTGAAAGCATAATTGCAGAGCAAGAGCTGGTCAGAAAACTTTCAGAGAACTTATTACCCCTGCTGGCAACAAAGAGTGTCTCTGTTGATGTGAGGGTAGATTGTACAATAGATGTTGGCCTTGAATTCAGATGATTTGCAAAGATAAAAATGAAACGACACAAGCATGCTTCAGTAAATGTGTAATGCCAGACTATAAATGTGCATAGAGAAAAACTGGACGTAAGATAAATCAGATGTCGCATGCAAGAGAGAAGAGTCTGCTAGAGCGGGCATGTAACCTGGAAGATGATAGCTTATGACATAGGATGAAGTGGGAAAGAATGAAGTTGCTAAGCCTCATGGAGGTTATTACAAAAGAACAAGATGATTTGGTGTCTGGAGAAGAGCTGCCTATCTAAGCAAAGGACAAAAGTAATGTTAAAAGAGAGTTAGTGGTAAAAACTGGAAAGCTTAACTCACACATTTGAGTCTTTCACCCAGTATGTCTCAGTTATGTTTTACATCTGTTGCCACCTTGATACCTTCTATATAGGTCATCATCTTCTCTATTCACTCTACTATGTCATCATTGTTACTAAGGACAGTAGTAGATCCTTTTTATTCTTTGTACTTAGCTGCCCCTGTAATGAAGAATAGTATTGGACCCTTTTTCAATTCTTCCTATTGCCATCCTGATCACTCTAACATTACCCACTCTGTATTGTTACTGATCACCCTCTCTTCAAAGGGCTCCTTTTTATTTACATCCATCACTCACTTTTACCATTGTCCACTTTCATTACTATCTATCACTCTCTCAAGTACTGCCTCATCCCATTTCTTCTGTTTCTATACTCTTTTACTTGTTTCAGTCATTTGACTGTGCCCATGCTGGAGCACCACCTTTAGTCGAGCAAATCGACCCCGGGACTTATTCTTTGTAAGCCTAGTACTTATTCTATCAGTCACTTTTGCCGAACCGCTAAGTTACAGGGATGTAAACACACGAGCATCGGTTGTTAAGCAATGTTGGGAGGACAAGCACAGACACACAAACATATACACACACATACACATATACATGCATATATACAACGGGCTTCTTTCAGTTTCCGTCAACCAAATTCACTCACAAGGCTTTGGTCGGCCCGAGGCTATAGTAGAAGGTGTCACACAGTGGGACTGAACCCGGAACCATGTGGTTTGTAAGCAAGCTACTTACCACATAGCCAATAATGTTTCGTTCACCAACCCAACCTGATTCTTCTTTTCACTGTCTCATCTATTCACTTTCTCAGTCGTGTTGTTTTGCTCATGCAAATATATCATGAAGCAGTGAGGACTTTCTGGCCTTACAAGATGCAAGGCAACCTCACTAATGCTGGTGGCACAATAAAATACACTTGGTAGGCTCTGAAATGTAAATGGCAAATAAGCAAAGATAGTGTAGAGATGGGAGGACTCTGTAGTGTTGCTGATGTCATGTCAACCACTTTAGAGTTGGTACCACAGTAAAATATAAACAGTTCATTCTGTAATTGGTTGATGATAAAATAAAGATATATATATATAGCTCTGAGTGAGTATGGAGTTGAAAGCCAAACAATACATTTAATAAAAACAGTTTATTATTTTTATCTTTTTTTCTGAATTATCAATCTAAAAGATCCTTTTCAAAGATAGCACTACATAAAGGAATACAGAGAGGGAATACAAAGAACAAAATGAAACAGACAGTCAGGCATCTTGTCTATTTTTTTGAAAGCCCTGAGGGTGGCCTAATATGTAGTTCAAAACAGCAGTCATGGCAACATGTAGAAGTTTTCTGCCAATTAGATGGCAAATTTGTCTTGTTTGTCACTGGTAGCAAAAGCAATTGCTTCAGTAAACAAATACAATGTAACTCGAATTCATCTGGTTTGATACAGTTAGTTTATAGCAGACAGTCTATAGAGATATATTTGAAGCATTGTGACAAGTAACATTTAGATAAATTAAGAAGCCAAACAAGGATCCTTGTGGTTTGAGTCACTGCATGTCGATATCTTTAAAAATATTTTTTTTTAATGTAGCATATAGATGTAATTTGTGATGCAGAATCCGAAGGCTAGAGATGGGAGCGATGCCCTTCTTTGCAAATTGCTATACAGACACAAAGTGTGTGTCGATAGCCAGCTGGCAAAGATGTTTCCTGGGGCTAAAACAACAATAACATTGTTCTTTATAGCACTGCCACATTCTGTTGGCATATAAACATAACAATCTGAATTTGTTATTCATTTATTCCAGAAAAATTTTGCGAAAATGTTACAGGTGTTCAAAGTTTGATAATTTTCGGAATTTTCAGCCAATCAGAAAACAGTGCATTTGCTGCTTCTTCCATCATCTGTCACAGTAGCGAGAAGTGGAGGGCGGGGCACTGGCATGTCAAAGCATTAGAAATAACAGTGAAAAATGTTAAAACATACGCGAGCAATTTAAATATTTAAAAGCTACTGCGATGAAAACAAACAATTATGGAACACATGGTAGTTACACTCCTTGTGTGCATGCACAGCATCTTTGGTTACTATGGAAACAGAGTTCTTTGCAAACAGTTATGGAACACATGGTGGTTGCACTCCTTGGTTACTATAGAAACAGAGTTCTTGGCTTACTATGCTAACAGAACTTCAAGGTGATGTGTAAAATACTTGCTTCTGATTAGCTAAAATACCCAAATTTTGCAAACTTTAAGGGCTAATAACTTTTTAACTATAAATTTATAGGAAAAATGATTTTCCGTTCCATGATAAGTATACAAAACTTAATCCATATACCAAATTTAAAAACAACTGGAACAAAATTGGAGATGGTGATTCAAACCACATAGATCCCCAAACAATGCAAATTAAAGAAAAAGGCATTAGTTTGATTATCTTTTCTGAAATTGTCTATCTTCAAGATCCTTTTTCAAACAGTATACATATATATATATATAAAATTAACAGAATGAGGTAAAAATCCAAGGCTGTGAAAGATTTCAGAACATTTATAAAGAGAAGGTCTTACAGCTGTTTCCGGGATATTTTACACATCCCTTCATCAGAGACGGTGCGAGAAAACGGTTAAGCAATAGTTATTGTAGAGAAGATATGAAAAAGAGAGTGAAGTGGAATAATGAAAACAGATGTTATTGAATCAAGGATTTTTTTGAAGTGACTTAAAAGTTGAGAATGTGTTTGTAAGGTCAAATAAAAATCAGTTTTTTATTTGACCTTACAAATACATTCCCAACTTTTAAGTTACTTAGAAAAAAAACCCTTGATTCAATAACACCGTGTATAAACTATGCTTGGAATGACCAATTTTAAATACTATTGGAACTTACACATAAGGTACAGGAATCTTATATGCATACCATTCCGCTTAAATAATGGAACTGCAGATACAATGTCCCTGCATATCTCACATCTGTTTTCATTCCTCAACTTCACTCCCTACTTCATATCTTATCTAGAATAACTATTGCTAAACCGTTTTCTTGCACCGTCTCCAATAAAGGGATATATAAAATATCCTGGAAACAGCTGTAAGGCCTTCTATTTATAAATGTTCTGAAATCTTTCATAGCCTTGGATTTTTATCTCATTCTGTTAATTTTTTATATATACACATGCTAATATATGATCTACGTTGGACTCCTCATTCGCATAATCACCAAACCTGGAGCTTAACTATAGTCTGTCCATAGCATTTACTCAGCATTACCTGACACCTTTGGGTCTTCTTGACACCATTACCTCTCATAACCTATATA
>NC_068981.1:188995587-189010587 GCF_001194135.2 Octopus bimaculoides
GTGTCTCACCTTGCTAACTATCAGCCATTTTGGCTGATAGTTAGCAAGGTGAGACACACATAAGAAAGAAGAAGGAAACAAAGGACCACTGATGAGGTCACAGAAGTGTGACGAAAGAACTCTGGCCGAAATAAGATTAAGATTAAGATTAATGTAATATAAAGCTGAAAAAAAAAAAAAAAAAAAAATTAACACCAAATATACAGTGCGTGTGTTTTTATTGGCTAAACTGGCAATATGACCATCCCCAAGTACAACAACATATATATATATATATATAGGACAAATTCTGGTTTGCATGAGTAAAATAGTGATTAGCATAACGTCACTTTATGATGGAAGAATAAGTATTACTTGCCTTCTCATGACTAGTTAATTAACCATGAAACATATCAAGGCAATCCCCTATATTTTTCTCTGTGTATAGGGAGTAACAATTGTTCACAGCAAATCCTTTGAAACCTGAAGGTTTTACTGTCTTAGATTTTCTAATTCACATAATTTTGTGAACAACATTATATAATGATTTTTTTAATTCTTAAGTCATTTATTATCTTTACAATTTTTATAATATTGCATAAAAACTGAAAATGCTATTTGATTTAAAAACCTCTATAATTTTCTAAATATTCTTTTGTAGAGAATTCCGGAGTCTGCTGATTGACATGGTCTTAGCCACTGACATGTCTTTTCATTTCCAGCAAATCAAAAACATGAAAAGTATGCTGACTTTGACAGAAGGGTAAGCATTTCTGATAACTGAAAATTGTTGTTTTATAAGCATGTTATATGAACTTGTATTACCATAAAGTATAAGAAGCATGCTTATCGGGCAACAACAAAAGATGTGTGAGAAGAAAGTTAAAAAGGGAACATGGGGACCACACAAAAAAAGGGATTAGTAACACAGGTAAAAAGAAAGAGGGCGAAAGGGAATATATAGTACTCCAAAGAGATAGAAAGTACAGATGCTGTGTCCAAAGAAGAGGATGCTGTTAATGTGATTGGTGCAATGAGATATTCTTTTTTATTTGTCTCAGTCATTTGACTATGGCCATGCTGGAGCACCGCTTCTAGTCAAGCAAATTTACCCCAGGACTTATTCTTTGTAAGCCTAGTACTTATTCTATCAGTTTGTGCATTAAAATTTCTCTAATGCCGAAATTTGGAACATGCCTCTCCAGGATTTTCCATATGCATATGATAGCATATCTCTCTCACTTCAGTGTTCAAGAGAGTAGAGATACTGTGCTTTCAGATGTTCCCAGTAATTAAGGCTTTTAACCAAAGTTATTTCTCTGGTGAACATTCTTTGTAACCTTTCAATTTCTTCAATGAGACTGAATGACTTAGGAGATTACTGTGAGCAGTAATCTAATCTGCTCAGAACTGGGGTTTTCCATAGAGTTAGCTTAACTACTGGTTCTCTTGTCACAAAAGTTTATAGGATCCATCCTACATCTGCATTTAAAGGTCAGCTTGATTATGTGGCTAATAAAAGATCATCATTTGACATGATTACTCCTAAGTCCCATATATCATTAGCACTTTGAATCATTGTGTTACCTTGTGTCAAATATTGTGATTTGTGTGAATTTCCTCCATAATGAAGAATCTGAAATTCTGATAGTCATCTAGTTTTTGTTTGTAACGTAATTTTTTCATGCTAATTTTGGTAGTATTGTTAGTTACTAAGGATAATGTCTCATGAGTCACCAAAAATTGCATTCAATACACACAACTCCTCTAGGTCTTTATACTCTTCCCACACCTCCATTGTTAGTAAACATGATTCATTTGTTATTCTAAACTATTTACATGAGTCTCCTCTCTAAGCCATATCCTTTCCCACAGTAATCACCCTCTAAACATTCAACTTCTTTTTTTTTCACCTCTGAATCTAGTCATCATTATCTTGTAAGTATTGAATCAACTGATTATTTCTTTAGACAACTCACATCATGTGGCAGTGAGATAGTTTGTATGCTGTCACTTGACCACTTAGAATTAGTAGTCAAATTTCTCTACAATTACATACTAACATCTTAAATGAAGAAGTACATGCTACATACTGTAGTTGTAGATACAGTGTCCACAAAATTGTGAGATATATTTAAAACCAAGACACCTTTGATGTCAGGTCCGCTTGAGATCAGGTTTGTCTAACTTAAACAACCTAGCAAAAACCAAAATCTTAGTAAGCAGGAAAGCAGATAAATCACAAATCCCTCAGGTAGATGGCCCTGCTCAATCTATGGGAAAGGTGTAGGGAGAAATTCCATAAGATGTACCTGGTGCAGGGTATGGACACATAAGAGATGCAGCATTATCAGAAGAAGGTTAACTGGGGAAATTGTTTTTATGTGTGGAAGGTGCAAAGGTACAACAAACACTAAAAATGTGCAGAAAATAGACTCCATCAAATTCCAGTGGGGATACCTAGTAGTTGGTAGCTTCTGTTATCTAAGTGACTGTTATCAGTAGCAGAAGTGGGTGCTCTGAGTGTAGCTGTAAGAATAAGAATAAGCTGGGCAAAGTTCAGAGTGCTCCTACCACTGTTGGCAACAAAGGGCCTCTCCCTCAGAGTGAAAAGCAAACTGTATTATGCCTGTCTGTAAACAGCTATGCTACTCAGCAGTGAATCACGGACTGTGACTGCGAAGGACATGTGTAGGCTTGTAAGAAATGAAGCTAGCATTCCTCGCTGGATGTGCAATGTCAGTGTGCATATACAACAGAGGGTAAGCATCTTGAGAGAAAATAAGAGGCATCAGACTTAGTGTGCAAGATAGACGACTGTGTTGGTATAGTCATGTGATGCATATGCACGAGGACAGCTGTGTAAAGTGCTGATCTCTAACTGTGGAGGGAACCTGTGGAAGAGGTAGACCAAAGAAGACATGGGATAAGGTGGTGAAGCATGACCTTTGAACGTTGGGCCTCATGAAGGCAATGACTGGTGACTGGGACCTTTGGTGATATGCTGTGCTTGAGAAGACCCATCAAACCAAGTAAAATCATAGTTGTGGCTGATGCCGGTGTCATGCAACTGACACCTGTGCCAGTGGTACATAAAGAGCACCTTTTGAGCATTGGGCCTCATGGAGGCAACATGGCCGATGCCGGTGTCATGTAACTAGCACCTGTACTGGTGGCACAAAAAAAGCACCCATTACACTCTGGTTAGCATTAAGAAGGGCATCGAACTGTAGAAACCTTGCCAAATCAGACTGGAGACTAGTCCTCAGTCAAACTGTCCAACCCATGCCAGCATGAAAAGTGGACGTTAAACGATGATGATGGTGAAACAGCCAACTTCACAAAAGCCATCAAGAGAGTCTAATAAAAAGACTGCCAAGACTTCCCTAAATCAGACTCTATTTTGAAAAAACAAAAATACATGGACACATTGAATAATGGAGACCTAGATACATTGTATCTGAAGAATTACAGGCTGGTTAGGCTGGGACATCTTTGATCTCACCAATCAGCACAAACCTAGGGTTAAGCGTCAACAATCCTCTTACAGTAACTCATTTCCCTGTATCACTCAGTTAACTAGTTAGAGTTCTACCGTTCTGCACTATTTATCAGCAAATATACTTCACCTCTGACCCATCCAAAAATAACACATCATGTGACTGAAGGCATCGACCACATTCGGATGATGCTTTTTATGTGCCACTGGAATGGGAGCCAGTCAAGGAACACTGGCCACAGCTATGATTTTGGTTTTACTTGACTCAACAGGTCTTCTCAAGCATATCATATCGCCTGATGCATCAAGGGTACTCTTAAGTGGGCTGGATATGCAGTAGGTAGAAGCTGGTTGAGAACTACTGGTTTAGTAGATGATGAAAATATTATGCATAAACGAGAGCTGTTGAGAGTATATTTAGAATAGATAAGTATCTGATATTGTATTTGAAATGTGCTCCACAATATTCAGTTCTCAATCTACCCAAATCCAGCCTTCAAATATCAATACAAGACAAGGAGTAATTGATAAGGTTTTTCTTTCCCTTTCAGTAAGTGAAACTCTCATTTCGGAAGTTACATAATAAATGCAAAATTATGCAATTTGAAAGTAATAAGTAACTGAATTACAAAATTGCATTCAATCTGAGAGATGAGGTATGTTCAGGACTTCTTTCATTTAAGAAGCAAAAAAGAGAAGCTGTTTTCTTAGTTTAGAAGAAAATCAATACAGTTGATACAATGCAACTAATATTGAATAGATGCATTTTTTTAGTTTACTTACATTAAACCACTTCCTTCAATGTGTTGTGTTCTATCGCAAATTCATGTCTTGGTGATCTAGATATTAAAAAATACAGAGAATATTTTTGCCTTTGTTGATCATAAGAGATTATTTGTCCTTCTTATTGGATTCTATAATGTACACATAAGAAGCATTGTGCTGTTTGATGACATTTCTGAGATAAGTTATTACTAGGCAAGTTTATTGACCACACTATACATTATTATGATTTTTATATATATTTTTTCAACCTCTATTTTGATTATACTGATAATTTTCAATGGCATTTTTATTCACAAGCACACACACATCATGGTTTGGTTGTGTCTCTCAGGAGTTGAAATTGCTTTTTATCTATAGTTTGTTGCATGGCAGCAATAGCGTGCAGTTTGTAATCAATATCAGAGCCCAGACCCTTTGACAAGGCTGACTCTATTCTAAGGCTTAATATTAGAATAGATCTCATGTTAACCCTTATGTAACAGGAGAAGCTTACAAAATGTATTAACTATACAGGGATCTACATAACCCTCAGCTATCTAGATCCATATACTTAATGAGGTTATCTACAGGAATAGATCCGGTTAATTACAGATTTGGGAATAAGAATTTTGGTTATATATATGTGTGTATGTGTATGTGTATGTGTGTGTGTATGTGTATGTGTATGTGTATGTGTGTGTGTGTGTGTGTGCAGATAGTGACTCAAGGTAGACGTGACCATTTGTGTATATTTATTATAGTGTAATTACTGTTGTCACTGGAAAGTATATAAAATATGATCCAGTTAATACATATATACTGATTCAGTAAAACAGGTATTTAGTAAATAGCTATTGTGATATGAAAATGAAGACTGGTAATTGGTTTCAATGTTTGTAATTGATAGCAAAACATCTCGGCTGATGTAGTTCTGATCCTAAGAGATTTAGTACTGATAGTGGTGAGGTAGCAGCTGCCAATATGCCATTTTGTAGACTTATCCTCACATACAATGATTAATTTTATTACATTAGTTTGTCAGGAAAAACAGAGCCTAAGGTCAAAGAACCATTTGCTGAAATAGAGAGTAGGATTATTTGATTATCAGTGAAGACAGAAATAAGTTGATAAGGTTGGTATAGTTAATTATCAGTCAAGGCAGAAGTAAGTTAATAATGTGTCATATAATTTTCTTTAATGGACAAAAAAGATGTATATGGGTGAGAAGCTGTGCTTAGAGCTACATGACTGAAACTAAGTGTTTTTCTGTACTCTATTGTACTTAATACAGCAATGAACCAAAAACAAACCATTTAATCCCCCCGCTTTTTTTTTTTTTACTTTAAGCATATTTGATTGAAAGATGGAGGTAAAAACAAAAGAGATCAAAGAATCACAATACACATTTCTAAAGAGGAAAACGATTTGACAAAATGATCTTGGTTTAGTATTAAGTTAAGTATGGCTGTGAGTATAAGATGGAGTATGAGAGAATGTTTTGCAGGTATGTTTAACACAAAGTTGAAAACATGCAAAGAAGTGGTCAAGACATTACTGTAGAGACAGTATGAATGTCAAGCTTAGAATTGCTGGTTTGGATGCTTGAGAGAGATGGGCATTTCTTGACATAGGACAAGTATTGTACCAAGTGCTCACACAAAGGTCATGACAAACTTCAAAACTAGATTGTCACTTTTCAGAATACTTTGTCTTTTATTGAAATTTCCCATTTATTTCCTTCAATGCTTTTGGCAGTAATATTGCACTTCAGCATGTCTTTGAAATGGAGCTTTTGAAGCCAAAACTAAGTACAAATGCTAACTTACCACAGACAATATTTTAAAAAAATAATCATCAGACATGAAGTATACCATAATGAAGCAGCTAATGTTGATAAAATGTCAGTAATTGAACAATGCTAAAGCAAGTTTAATGCAAAAAAAGAAACTTTCTTCAATAGAATATCAAGTATTACAAATTAATATAAAAATGTAACCAAATATCAGGGTATTTCAGTGAAATATTTCTCAAATACCAATGTGGTTGGGTGAGATTTTATTAAAAGCAACAGTATTTAGAATGTATACATATATCATGATCATCATTTAACATCTGTTGTCTATGCCGGAAAGGGCTGGATGGTATGTATCTGTCAAATAAATGAGAATGGAGTGCTCAAAACATGTTGTAGAAGATATGGTTTTTATTACAACTGAGAGTGAGACATTTTCTTGTGACTAAAGTTCAACTCTATTGTGATTCCATCTGAAGATCACAGTGGCATGAAACTCAGGTAGTAAGACACCTTTGAGTTTCAATAAAAATTATATGCATATAATATATATATATATATATATTTATATATACATTTATTTATTACAAAATGTTTCTAAATAATTATCTTTACAGCATTGAAAAATCTAAAGCCCTATCGCTTGTGTTGCACTGTGCTGACATCAGCCATCCAGCCAAAGAATGGTGTATGCATAAGAAATGGACAGATTTGCTTCTTGAAGAATTCTTTAGGCAGGTAAGTATCATAAAGACAAAGTGTTCAATTTCCATATACCAATGAACCAAATTTCTAAAATTTAACATTATTTGTTTTTTTCTATCCAGGGTGACAGAGAAAAAGAACTAGGTCTGCCATTTTCCCCACTCTGTGATCGAAAAGCTACACTAGTTGCAGAATCCCAAATTGGTTAGTTTATACTATATTTAAATTTAACATCTGTGAATTAACATTTTACAATATCCATAACAATAAAAGGATGTATTAAATGTATTAGTGATGAATATTTAAAATTAATGTTAACTATATATATATATATGTGTATGTGTGTATAAAATGTTTATAACTATTCTTCCTACAGGATTTATAGAGTTCATTGTTGACCCAAGTTTTACAGTTATGGGTGATGTCTTACAAAAGATAATATATCAAGTGAATCAGTCTATATATGCATGTACTCCAGCAAAAGTAGATGAAGTTATTTCAGAGGAAGTTTTTGAAAGAGCAGATTCTGTGAGCCCACGTTTAGAAAATATTAGCAATAACAGCCGTCCGAGTGCTAAACAATCAAGTGGTATGTATATAATTTGTTTATTTCATTAGTTTGTTTCAAATTCTTCTAAAACACTGCAGATGATCAGCTACATTAATAAATTTCCAACAGTCATCATCATTATTATTTAACGTCCACTTTCCATGCTGGCATGGGTTAGACGATTTGATTGAGGACTGGTGAGCCAGAAGGCTGCACCAGCCTCCAATCTGATCTGGCAAAGTTTCTACAGCTGGACGCCCTTCCTAATGCCAAACCACTCTGAGAGTGTAGTGGGTGCTTTTACGTGCCACTGGCATGAGGACCAGTCAGGCGGTACTGGCAATGACCATGCTCAAAGAGCGTTTTTTATGTACCACCTGCATGAGAGCCAGTCCAGTGGCACTGGCATTATTTTTAAAATGATAAAATCTTAACAGAGAGCTCTAATCCTCTTCATATATTCTAACCTGTTTCTCTATCTCTTATAGAGCTTATTTAACATAATATAGAGCTTATTTATTTTAATTTAACTATAAAATGGTACTACAATAAAATACTGCTACTCACAGTCATAATTACTGAGAGAAATTCACTAAAGGTACAATTGTGGTTGACTTGGCTAACATACATAATGAAGTACATGTTTTTGTTCACAAAAACCTAAATATTAACCTGCAAGCTCAACAAAATTAAGTATATCTTACTTTATCAGACATTTTAACACTATAAACCTAATTTCTAATTTCATATATTTACAACTCAGCTTATACCAAACCCTAACCACTACTGAAACTACATGCTATGCTTTGCTGCTTCGTCTAAAACATGCTCTCTCACTTTCATGGTCTGCTTGTCTTGTATAGCCACAAATCTGTCTAAAATGTATTTTGTTGAATCTCAGAGATAGCCTCAATACTTGTAGATCAGCCATCAGAATTGAAGTCATTTTGATATAAAATAATCAAATAAGATAAGGCTTTGACATAGGCTCTGATATGTGGGCAATATGGTAAACACAGCATCTCTCATATCTTCTCTAATTTACAAGATGTAATGCTATTTTTAAAGGTGGTAAATGACCCTACATGTCACCTGGTTTAACATACCACCTTCCCCGCCTCCTCCTAGACCAGTACAGTTCTCAGCTAGTTTTTCATCACGGACATCTTTGGTTTACTAAAGATGAGAATAAAATGGATAAATATACAAGTCAAAGCTGAGCCAACTAAGTATCCTGTATAGAGTAAAAATAACAGCCAAATCTACCTTAAATCACACTCTACAATCTTAAAAGTAGGATGCAAGGGATAATGTAGTCCTGAATTCCCTGCACATAAAAAAAGTTGGGATGTCCACAGCTGAAATATCTTCCATCATGGGTCTGCTTGATCAGAGGTGACTTGGGGCAGCCATCCAGAGCTTCAACAGTAAGAAACCTTTTGGGTTCTGGCCCATCCTCCCAGATTTTAACCTCTCATCTCCTTGCTTACAACTGCCTCCCTTTCTATCATAACTCTACTCAGTCAAAGAATATCTAAGTCTTGTGAGTTACATGGTGGCCTCATTTGTGCTACTTCCACAAACAAAACACTCAATACACTCTAAAGTAGTTGGCATTTGGAAGGTCATCCAGCCATAGAAATCATGCCAAAATAGACATTGGAGCATAATGCAATCTTCAGACTAGTCACATCCTGTCAAACTATCCAACAACAGCTAGGATGGAAGATGAACATTAAAAGATGATAATGATTATCAGCCCTATACACAACTTACTAACATGCAAACCTAACATCTCTATGTGACAAAAATCTCTCAACCACTATTCTAGGCTATATTCTAAATTCCAACTTTTCTCTGAAAGATGATGTTTATGCATGTGTACAATCCATTCTCAATGCACACATTTTCTTGACTTTCTCACTTACATCTCAACAAAACAGTCCTTCTTCCCTATTATTTTAAGTTCTGTTTTCTTTGCCACACTCTAAACACCTCCAGCTGTTTGATTATCAAAATGCATCGAAGACACCTCTGTGCGTCTTCTCCACCTTTTCTCTAAGGTTATATTTTTAGATGACTTTACAGAATATAATTCCTATTGGCTATCATTGTCTCTCCCCCCCCCCCATTGATAATGTTGTCACAGAGGCTGAAGAGTCAGCCTTTTGAATTAGTTGCACCAATAAGTCTCCTCACCAACCCACATCTTTGAATATCTAAATACAATGAATTTCTTTCTCAGTTATAATCCAATATTTACCTCACCATCACAGTCTCCTTCCTCACAAGCTAATTTCAGTACTATTTAATTAAGAACTTCCACTCATTATTAACTTTATCAATCCCTTTAATACTTCAAGTCAGCTAATTAATTGGAATTGTGCCATTCTAGTTTAAATCTTCCTAATAATACAATTACTGTATCTATGAATCTTTTAAAAGAATCTTTAATAATGATATGCTACAAGGTATAACTTGAGCCTTAAACCAGATTGTGGAGGCACATGGCTTAGTGGTTAGTGTGTTGGACTTGAGCAAAACAGTTCATTTTCTGTTGCTCCAGTCCACTCAGCTGGTAGTAATGAGTAATCTTGTGACAGATCAGCATTCTGGCCAGGGAGGAATATATACACCATAGGCACAAGAGTGGATGTGTGGTGAAAAGCTTGCTTGCCAACCATATGCTTCTGGGTTCAGTACCACTACATGGCACCTTGGGCAAGTGTCTTCTACTATAGCTTCCGGCCGACTAAATCCTTGTGCGTGGATTTGGTAGATAGAAACTGAAAGAAGCCGATTGTATATATGTGTGTGTGTGTGTTTGTCTCCCCCCTTCCACATCACTTGACAACCGAGGCTGATATGTTTACGTCCTCATAACTTAGCGGATCGGCAAAAATGACCGATAGAATAAGTGTTAGGCTTACAAAGAATAAGTCCGGGGGGTCGATTTGCTCAACTAAAGGCAGTGCTCCAGTATGGCCACAGTCAAATGACTGAAACAAGTAAAAGAATAAACTGGCCCTAGGCTCTTTACAGAGTGGTGTGGACTAACCAAACCAGGTCATCATCAAGGAGAATTTAATTACTACAAAAGCATTTTGATAAGGAATTATTTACATTATTTACATTTGACGGATATTTGTCCTCATCTTGTTTGTTGTTAACACAACGTTTCAGCTGATATACCCTCCAGCCTTCATCAGGTGTCTTGGGGAAATTTCGAACCTGGGTTCTCATTCCTAAGGTATTATTATTATTATTATTATTATTATTATTATTCAGGTCACTGCCTGGAACCGAACTCGGAATCTTGGGGTTAAGAGTGCAGGCTACTAACCCCAAGATTCTGAGTTCAATTCCAAGCAGTGACCTGAACAATAATAATAATAATAATAATAACATCGAAAAATACCTTAGGAATGAGAACCCAGGTTCGAAATTTCCCCAGGACACCTGATGAAGGCTGGAGGGTATATCAGCTGAAACGTTGTGTTAACAACAAAGGTAAGGACAAATATCTGTCAAATGTAAATAATGTAAATAATAAACATTTTGAATTATGTATTTTAAAAATAATTGCAGTAATAGAATGATTCCACCAGGTTGGACACATAAAAATAATAAAACTTGGGGGAATCATTTTCACACAGTAGACAGAGAATACGCCTATTAAGATCAAGGAGAATATGACAAATATGTGAATAGTTTTGGGCTGTGGAGAGTTTGAATAATGCAAGATTATTCTTGATCTGAATATACAAGCAAACTAGTAAGGTGTTACTAAAATATATTCATGTAAATTTGAATTGAAAATAATTGTCATTGTTTAACTCTGGATCAGTTATGATCAGGCAAACATTAATCCAAAGTATCTCAGCTGTGGAGCATGCCATCTTTTTTTTGTACAGGCAATTCTTAACCAGAACTACATGATGCAATGTGTCCTGATAGGGGTATATTTTTTCTTGCAACTCAAGCAATAATCTAGAAGTTCCCACATTGGATTTCAACAAGATTATTCTAAGTAAAGAAAATTTTGAAATTACATGGTTGAGACTGTTGATACAAAAATGTATCTCTCGTTCATTGACAAGAGCTTAAACAAGTGTGTCACTTGGAAAATTGTTGTTGGTTTTCTCTTTACACAGAAGTTAAAATACCTGTGTCTTTATTACTGGTGACATTGATCATTTGTACAACATACCTGTGTGTTTATTTTATTACTAATGACATTATACACTTGGTTACTTCACCACTTTATAGTTAGAGCTGAAAATTTCTATTTTGAGATTTCACAACAGACTTAATAAATGTAAACAAAGCTTAGTGAAATGTCAACAAAGTGAAATTGTTTCTGTATATATCTTGTGTGTGGAGGCGCAATGGCCCAGTGGTTAGGGCAGCAGACTCGCGGTCATAGGATCACGGTTTCAATTCCCAGACCGGGCGTTGTGAATGTTTATTGAGCGAAAACACCTAAAGCACCACGAGGCTCCGGCAGGGGATGGTGGCGAACCTTGCTGTACTCTTTCACCACAACTTTCTCTCACTCTTACTTCCTGTTTTTGTTGTGCCTGTATTTCAAAGGGACCAGCCTTGTCACACTGTGTCACGCTGAATATCCCAGAGAACTACGTTATGGATACACGTGTCTGTGGAGTACTCAGCCACTTGCACGTTAATTTCACGAGCAGGCTGTTCCGTTGATCGGATCAACTGGAACCCTCGACGTCGTAAGCGATGGAGTGCCAACAATATCTTGTGTATATTCTGTAACTTCTAAGTTTGATCAACACAAATTTAAACCTTCAATATCTCTACTGCAATTTGGTGTTGAATGTTTATCTTCTCCATCTTGAGCAAACTCCCCATGCTGCTGTTGAAGTTTTGAAGCACTATTGAACTTTTCATTTTCAATAATGCCATCTTATTACTTGCACAGTGGCTTATTTTTTAAATAAGTAGTTATGTGGAAGATGGCAATGAAGTCTTTTCTCATCTGGGCTATGCCCACCTTCTCTTCTATAATCTGTGTAGTCATATAGCTCAACAGCAAAAAACCTGTTCTGACCCCTTTTTTCAAAAGCTGCCTCCCATTCAACTATAACCCCACTCACTTGAAGGAAACTGTAGCCATGCATAGCAACCTCACTAGGGCTGGTGCGATGGGAAAAAAAGCACCCAATATTCAATACATGTTATAAAGTTGTTGGCATTAGGAAGAGCACCCACCTATAGAAACAATGCCAAAGCAGGCATGGGAATATGATGCAGTCACCAGACCCATCAGATCTTGTTGAACAATCCAACCTATGCCAGTATGGAACATGGGCATTAATCAATGATGATGTTAGGTATATTAGTTTACTGAAGGAAAGTGGATAAGTTATGCCACAGCACAATTTGAAGTAGGCCTAGAAAATAAAAGTCTACTTTCATTATTTACATCAAGTGTATGCCTTGTTGCAAGTAGCCTTACTGCTTTAATAGTTCAACAATTAAATACTTCTAGGAATGATTATAGAATTGCTTTCAAAATAATATGTGGATTAAAGGAAGATTCACAAGTCAGCCATTACTTCTATGCACCTAGCCATAAATTTATATCAGGTTAACAAATAAACTGTGATAATTATTCAGTAGTTATAGATTCACATTTCTTTTTTTTTTTTCCAAGTGTTCGTTACACAATTTGTATAAATTTTGTTTTCGTTATTCTCTTACTGATTCAGCATTTCCTATTCTCTGTTCATTTCCTATCCACTGTTTCTAAACAGTGAAAGTCTTCATTGGCTGCTACAGGAAGTTCATTTCCTTCTCAGACGTACTAACAACAAATATAAAATTATATATTCAAAGAACATTTTGTAAAGAGGAAATACAATTGGTCAAAGAGATTTACTACTTGTTCTTATACAGAAGCTTATTCAGATGTTAGATTTACAGCTCCCTTCAGTTCATTGTTGACGATCTTAGTAGGACATTTCCGTTAAGTAATTGAGAGCAATACAGTATAGAGCAGAAAGCTGTGAGATCTTAGGATTAAAAGTATGCTAGAATAATCTGCTGTGAAAGACAGTAATGGAGCTGAACTTTGAAGAACTCTTCCGCTTCTTACTTGGAGATTTAACCGGATTACACTGAAGCAGACATCCAAGTAAGAGTCAAAGAAACAATAAACAGGAAGCTTGAACAAAAGTTTGGTTTCACTGTGCTTTGAAAGTATAAAAATATGAGTAAGGTGAGATTAATATGTTAATCTCTGTGTATTTATGCTTTATTCTTACATTGGAAAATGGAGTTTAGGAATTTAAATACAATAGTCTCTAATATTATCTTATTTGTATTTAAGAATAATGTTGGGGATGATCAGGTAGTTTTAATCTGTTTTTAATTTCAATGTAGAAACTAAAGCAGATCATTAAGATTTGGTTGGGATTATACAATACTTATTGAAATAATCAGAAATTGCATTTATCTTACAATCAGTGGCAAAAGGTTTCCTTATTTAGTCTTATTAGCTTCACTGCTTCCAAATATTTGGAAGCAAATAAATGTCCTAAAAATTATTATTCTTGTTAAATTTTCAGAAATAATTCTGATAGAAAGGTATCATTGAAAATGAGTTTAAGCTTTACTTGTGAGTTTCGCAACTGCCTAGAGGATTTTTTTTTCTACCCGATAAGAAATGAAGGGATCCCATAAATCATGGAATTTTATTCAACAGGATAGGCACGAATATCTTGGGTTATTTTCTCAATAAATATATCATATTTTGACTGTTTAAAAAGTCACAATATTACTAGAAAAAAACCAATCTTGTTTTTTAACTCAATTTTTTTAACATGGAGAGAAGGAAATATTACAATTTCTGAAATTTTTTTTCTTACAGGTCATGAAGTGAAAAGGCCATGGAAACCAATATTAGAAGTAAATAAAGCAAAGTGGATAGAAATAGCAGCCCAAGGTATTTGTCCTTGTAAATTGTAATTAATTGAGAAATGTTTTTATTTCAAACAATAAGACATTGTAAATAATAAATGCAATTGAAAAAATTACTTGAAACGACTCATGAGAATTTTAATTAATGATAATAAAAGTAATATGTGTTTTTAATTAATTTGAAATGTAGTGTTTCATGGTCTTTCTAAATAAATGCAATAAATCCTATATATTTGTGACAAACAACTTACATGTATAATCATGTTTCTAAGTTTCATAATTAACAAAAAATATTTCTTGTACAAAATAATTAATAGCAACAGAAATAACAAAAGGTAATCTTGATCTCAAACTGAATGTGGACGTTGTATTAGAACACACAATACTGCATTATTTACCTTCAGAAAAACTTTCATAAGGACTTGTAGTGTTTAAAAACACATTTAATTATTTTGTTGACTGACAAGAATCATTTGTTATGACAGCTAGTACTGCCAGATCACGTGATTTCACCCTACAATGGGTTCCTCAGTGACACATGTCCAGCAGAAGCACAACAGGCGAGCTGGCAGAAGCATTAGCACGCCAGGCAAAATGCTTAGCGGTATTTTGTCGGCAACTACGTTCAGAGTTCAAATTCCACCGAGGTCGACTTTGCCTTTCATCCTTTCGAGGTCGATTAAATAAGTACAAGTTATACACTGGGGTCAATATAATCGATTTCATCCGTTTGTCTGTCCTTGTTTGTCCCCTCTGTATGTA
>NC_068981.1:189012066-189021244 GCF_001194135.2 Octopus bimaculoides
ATATATATATATATATATATATATATATATATATATATATATATATATATATATATATACATACATATACATACATATATATATATAATACATACATATATATATATATAATACATACTGTGTGTGTGTGTCTGCGTTTTGTATGTGTACGTTTGTAAGTGTGTGTGCATGTGTGTATGTTTGTGTACAATGACCTCTGTACATTAATATATACATACATTCATTCGTATACATTTGAATATAACAAAGTAATACATGCCTTAGTGTTGAATCTGCCATCAGAACTAAGGCCATGATAATTTCTCATCATGTGCCACAATGTACCATTCTACTGCTAGCTTTCATTCTGAGTGTTGGATCCAACAGCATTTGCCTTAATGCTGGCCACAAAACATCCCCATATAATTCTTTTGCATTTTTTTCTCTTTTTATTTTTTTTTCCCAGATATTTATTCCATGAGAATCTAGAATCTTTCAGAATATAAGCATATAAAATCAGGGCTTCACTTACATATCATCACATCAAAATCGATGTTACTGTTAATAGCATTCACTTGATCTATAATTTATTGTATTCTTTCAATTAAATGTATACGAAGTCAAATGCCATTTATATACAAACTTTTAATATCTACTTTTTATTTTTAAGAAATACCTAATAATTTTCATTTAAAAAAAAAAAAATTTTATTCAACTATTTATTTTCATTTTTCATTTTTTAAACCTTGGATTCTATATATTTTAGCATATTTTCAGAAGATCATAAAATGAATGGTTCTGAAATAGAAGTTTTAGGAAACACTGCATTGCTGATCAAATACTCCATTAAAAAGAAACTTTTAACAAATGGATTATATATGTTCAACAGGATGGCCAGTGATTTAGACTAGCTATATAATAATTATGTTTGCACTTTGTATATTTAAATTATCTAATTTAACTGCTTTTTTTTTTCTAATATAAAATATTACATTGTTTTTGTAACTCAAAGTAGTAACAAAACAAATTTGTATCTATACATAGAAATTCTTAAGTACTCTGTGCTTAGAAATCCTGTTGTGTAATTATTTCAGGACAAAAGCGAAATAAATCTCAGGATAAACTCTTAATCTGAAAATATCTGTTGATGAATGAATTGTCACTAAAGTAAGGTAACTTTGAAAATAAACATTTATGTAAATATTATTTACTTGAACCAATTTTTAATTAGTAATAGTTAATCTTTGAATTGACTTTCAAAATTATTTCTAACTATCTTACTAAGAAAATTCAACCATTTGATAAATACAGAGATATATTTATGGAACATCTAGGAATTTCCATGAATGAATTTAGAAAGTTTAATTAATAGCATTCAGTAAAAACACCCTTTTTTCCATGAATTCTTGTATGATTAGTTATTTAGATTAGATCAAAACATGTTTGGTAAACAAGATATGCAAAGGGAAATGAAAAGTAATTGACGTAATTTGACTAATTTTATTGGGTTGGCTTTTATACTGGAAACATCACAAGCTTTGAAAGTAAACTTACTTTGTGCTACTGTTTTCCTAAATTTACCATTTTCCCAAAACAAATGTGCTTATTTTGCATTATCAATTAAAACTTCATTTTTATCACCCAGTCTTCCATGAAATAGTTGCAATTAACCTGAACTAGATCCATAGCCTAAGTTCATATGCTCAGATCCTTAGAAATATATAGAATTTTTTTGCATGTTTATTAAAACTACGTCACTCTTCAAACAAATTTGATATACTTTCAGAAAACCATTTGTAATTTAAAAAAAAAATCTTTTAATCAACTTAATGTGATATGGTTTATTGCAGATGAAAACATTTTGATTACAGTTTCAAAATTATCATCGAAATGTAAGAAGTTGTTTATTTCCTTTCTTTTCCTGCATTTTAGATAATTTGAAGTTCTTAGTATAAATAATTTCTGAAATATAATGAACTATGTAAGTGAAGCCCATTGCCTTTTCCAGTCGAAATAAGAAAAACTTAAACTTGGCAATGATAATCAATGACTTTGTAAAACAAAAATGTCAAATTTCTTATAACGAATGGTGATAAATAATTGTAATCAACGACTAGTGTGTGTTTATAACTCACTCCTTTTTTCCTTATGCATACATTCACACATACACAGTTTATATATATATATCTATATATAGGAGCACTCTGTCGGTTACGATGATGAGGGTCCCAGCTGAGATACAATCAACGGAACAGCCTGCTTGTGAAATTAATGTGCAAGTGGCTGAGCACTCCACGAACACGTGTACCCTTAATGTAGTACTCAGGGAGATTCAGCATTACACAGAATGTGACAAAGCTAGCCCTTTGAAATACAGGTACTACTCATTTTTGCCAGCTGAGTGGACTGGAGCAACGTGAAATGAAGTGTCTTGCTCAAGGACAGAAAGCGTCGCCGGGAATTGAACTCATAATTGTGAGCCGAATGCCCTAACCACTAAGCCACACATCTTCACTATATATATATATGTGTGTGTGTGTGTGTGTGTGTGTGTGTGTGTGTGTGTGTGTGTATATATATATATATATATGCTGTTTAGTTATGTGTTTGTATAGACATACAAATGTGCATACATGCACACACACTCATATATATTTCTCTCTCTCTTTCTCTCTCTACACACACATATTCATACATTAATTAATATGTACATGCATACATGCACTTATATAACAGAAACTAGATGCTAGTTGGAAGATAGATATATATCTGAATACACCATTTAGCAAAGCAAACCACTAATACTACTTTTGAAACCATAACAAATACAGTTGAAAATGTATTTTATTTTTCTCTCCCTCTCTCTTAAACACACACACACCCTATACCTCAATCGAAACGATATAAATATCTCATGGTTGTAACAATCAGGTGAAATATAGATATTGTGCATAATAGAATCATGTGTTTTCTTAAATTTAAATCTGTCTCCAACTGTGAATAATAATTTCATAATAATCAACATTCATTCAAGCATTTGTGTGCCAGCTTACAGAAAGTATTTAACTGTATTTTATTCAAGGGAGACAACCTTATGTATTCCTATTTCCAGCATCACAAGCGAAATATAATGGCCTTATCTCATGACACATAAAGTAGTATTTACTATAATTTTTTTTTTACTCCTTTCTAAAATCTTTTAAAAAAATAAATCATCGTTGAGGCAAACTATATGAATCAACTGAGTTTCAAGACATTGAATAGCAAATTATTAAAAAATCTAAATTATCAGTACACACACATATACACTATTATTTAAGTGCTGTGATTTCTTTCTGTTATTCATCTGAGTTTCACAAATCCTCAATGGTTATAACAGTTCTGTGATCAGCAAGGATTCAAAAACAATAAGTATCAAAAGAGGGTACATCACTGCTGCATTGATATTTATCTTGCATGTAAATTCATGCATACATATACATATATATATATACATACATACACACTGGCATACATACACTCATTCTAGATGTAACCATATATATATATATTATTGAAATTTATTTCTATTGAGTGTTAAATCTGAACTTCTGCATTCAATTTTACATAAGTGAGGAAGAAATTAGTAAATTATTTCATAGCAATTTATAAAAGTTTAGTTTGAGAGAAACTGCTCAATGTTTAAATAATATGGATATAGAGAACAGCAACAATGAGAATAATAATATATTTTCTTTTTCACATCAAAATATCAGTGATTTTAATTTTCATTCAGAAAACAAGTTATTAACCTAACTGTTATGAAGTTCTCAGACAGTACATTTTTGTGTGTGTTTTATGATTTAGGTTTTGTTGTGAAAGTTTATATTCATGTAGAATCAAGTTCTAAAAATGTGTAAATTCCTATGACAGTGGTCCTTGGAGTGTAACCTCTTCTAATTATTTGGCATTTAATTTGTAAATAAGAAGTCTTATGAATAATACTTTTAAAGCTTTTAACTTATGAAAGTTTAAATTTCTAGTTTTCTTGAATTACATATTGTTTCTATATGTAATGTCAATGATAGATTTGTTTCCAAGCAATCTTAAGTATTACTCTAAAATAGTTTTATGAAAAACAAAATTAAGTGATGGTTAAATTATTTCCTAGATAGATTGTGCCAAAACACTTTGTTTTAACACAGGTGATTTTAAATGTTAAACAATAAACTGTTATTTTCTTTACTTTAGGGAAACACATGTAGTAAAATGTGTTGATGGTCGCTCTAATTGCACAAAATTAGTAATCATCATTAGGTTGTATTCTCTTTAGAAAACCAAAAATTTCATCCGCTTCTATAGTTGTAGTGATTACTTTTATAATATCTACCTTTACAGATATTTAAAATGAATAAACAAATTGAAAAAAGTTCCTTTAAAAAAATACTATTTGTTCAATCATATATTTTCAAATTTGAATTCCTTATAGTTATAGTGAGTTATAGAAAATAGTTATGTCTAAAGTTCATGTGTCACATTCTATCTGCATTAAATGGATGTTTATATATATATATATATAATGTAAGTTAATTATCTGTTAAATTACTTGTTTATAATTGAAAAAAATATATATATAATAAAAAGAAAATTAGAACTTGTTACAGGCTTTTGGGAATATGATAGCATATTGTTGTTTTTGTGGCAGTCTGTATATAAAATAGTAGCAAATAAAAATAGAATCTGGATTTGAGTCTCAGATGGGATGATCTCCATCACTGTCCTTAATAATCAATAAATTATCAATTGTATATTGCCTTTAATGATCCTACTTATTGCAGTACTGTAAAATTGCTGCAATTAGTTTGTAGTCTTTATGTTTTAAAAACTATGAACTACTATTTTGAAGTATTTAACATATAAGTACTACAAATTCAAAATTTTCTTTCCTATACACAAAGTTTCGTTTTCTTAAAAAGGAAAAAAGAAAAAAAAAAAAAACGAAGGCAGATTTTCACAGCTCCCTCCAACAACTTTACTGGCAGTGTTAATATTTTTGCAGTTTGTAGAAGCCTCATTTTAAAGAGAAATCATAAACATCAATATCAGAATTAAGTTAAAAAAAGTTAAACTAAATAGCATGCAAAGACCTTTGTAAAATATTTTAATAGCCATGACTTGTTAGTTTGCTAGTTAGAATCCTGCCGAAGTCAACTTTGCCTTCCATTCTTGGGGGTTGGGGGTCAATAAATAGAACCAGTCCTAGTTGGTTAACTAGCAGAACTGTAAGGACATTAGACAGAATCCCTTGCAGAATTTGTGCCAGTTTTTGAATTCCAAGTTGAAATCCTGCCATGGTCTGCTTGGTGGGGCAGACATAATCTGTTGCCTATTTTAGCACCATCATCTGGCCCTTGGGTATCCTAGCAGAATCCACTCTATTTAAGTGTATCTTCTTTCTTCTCTCCAAAAGTCTCGGAGGCTCTATTAATGAATCATAGGCATTGCCTTCCCTCACAACAGTAAAGACTTATACCACCACATGGGCCTAGGGAGCTTAAAGCCAGATCCCCAAGCTCACTTATGCCAAACTGTCTCAGAGGTCCTGGAAAGAGCTGAATTATAAAACCTGAGTGCATGACAAATGAGAATTAACAGGATTTATTTGCCAGTAAAATGGCAACATATCCAAGTGAATCCAAAGATTCAGTCTTCATTGATGCATTAATGATGATAATAATAATGAAATTATTGTGTATAGTGCTCAGGTGCACTACAACTCATCAAAGGTGCAATGTACAGTAGATAGAATTATGTACAAAAGTCAGGAAAGTGAACAGTGTATGAGTTATGATATACATGTGTGCATGTGCATGGAGCAGGGGATATCAGGTGTAGTGTTGGTGAATTTCAGAAAGCATGGAAGTTTTAAAGGATGCAATGTCTCAGCAACTAACAACCGATGCAGGTAGTTTGTTCCATGCTTCAGTAACTCTGAGTGTGAAAAAATGTTTCCGAAAGTCATGGGAGCTGTGCTGTTTTCTGACTTCGTAGGCATGCCCATGTGTGTTAGACACATGGAATTCAAAAGGATTCTCAGGTTCGTTGTTGGCAAGATGGTTAATAATTTTGCGGGTGTTTACCAAGTCAGTTACCAGACATCGGAGCTTCAGTGTATCTATACCCAGGGAAGCAAGGTGTTCAGAGTATGGTAGATGCCTGATGGCGGGTATTCGCTTGGTTGCACATCTCTGAACAGTTTCCAGGAGGTCAATGTCCTGAGCAAGATAGGGGTTCCAGACTGGTGATGCAAATTCCAAGTGTTGCCACACATATGCAACTGGTACTTAATTTATCGGCCCCTAAAGAATAAAAGGCAAAGTCGACCTAGGCGGAATTTGAACTCAGAATGTAAAGACAGACAAAATACCGCTAAGCATTTTGCCTGGCGTGTTAACGTTTCTGCCACCTCATCACTTTCAAGGCACCCTATATTGAAAAAGAAACACTGTCTATATATTTACTTGCATGAAATATAGTTTTATCAGCTATAATAACTAACCAGTGAAAAGAGAAGAGTATTATTTGAAGTTCATCTTAGAGTTTTTTTCTTCTTCAAAATGAATTAGTGTACATTAGTAGCATAGGAAAAACTTAATTTCTTTTTTAATGACTATTTAGAAAAATTAAAACCCTGCAATTTTCAGATTATTTTCTTTCAGTTAATCTCAAAATGAATTATGATAGAATCTACCAAACCAGTCAGATCTACAGAATGTATTCTAATTTGCATAGTATAGTTAATTCTTGTCAGGACGAAATTATACTGGGTGTCTGAAACAAAATACTGAGTAGAAGTCCTGACATCCAGCTAACTCCCGGTGATACAAAATTTATATTAAATTTATATTCTCAACAAATTATAATGTGAAATTAATTCTCTTATCTACCAGATATAATTTTATCCATCAAATTTATTTTATTAAAATCAACAATTAGGTGTTAGTAACATTAGAAATGTTTTTCAAAATATTTGACCTCAGAATTTTAGGAAAAAAATTGAAAATCTAGCAAGATTATTATTATTTAATTCATATTCATAAAAATTTTTGTTTAATGCCAAGCTTGCATTGCATTACAGAATACATGGCTTCTGGAACTGTGAAATTGTTTATAGAACTATTTTAGATTATATCAGCTTATTCTTTTACATATAATTGTTCTATTAGGTCTTAAGGCGGTGTGTTGGCAGAACTGCTAGCATGCAGGGCAAAATGTCTAATGGTATTTCATCTGGTGCTACGTTCTGAATTCAAATTCCGCCGAGGTCGACTTTGCCTTTCATCCTTTCAGAGGTCAATTAAGTAAGTACCAGTTATGTACTGGGGTCGATGTAATTGACTTAATCCCCCCTCCCCCAAGCTGCCCTTACGGCAAAAATTTGAAATCATTATATTAGAAGGTTTTAAAAAGAATATTAAAAACAAAAAATACATAGTTAATTACTTGAAAATATTATTTCCTAGGAATTTATGTATCAAAATACATTATCAGAAAACTGTAAACTAACTTTAAGAACATTCCAACACGTTAAAGGAAAACACTGATCAGCTCAAACTTAACGATCAACATCATTAAACTCAGTTGTTTCTCATATAATGGCTCATAGGTATTTCTTCCATAACTAGATATTCATTAGAATCTTACATTTTCTTCTTTCCTTATGTTTGTTTTTTTCAAATTTCTCATTTATTCCATATTGTGTAAGCTTTTGATCTTTTTTAAACTAATAATAGATACGGTATGTTACATTTTTGTTTTTTGAAACAAATACTTAAGAATATTATTGTACGTGTTTTATGCTACTAACAATATTCCACACACGAAAAAAAAAACACATCAATTATCTTTGTATTTTAATGTTTATTTTGTTTACAATTGAATAATTAAAAAAAGTTTTATTTGTATTAACTTTATTGACGTGAAAACTTCCAGCCCTATAGCTCAGGTTCCAATATTACTAATGTTATGATTAATGTTTATTTTAATTAACCTCCCAAAACGATATATATTTTTTGTTTCTTGATTCTGTTTTGCTCTAATATTTTGTGGCCAAATTTCTTAATGGTAAACAAAATGATGTATAAAAAAAAACACTGGCAACAGTACTGAAAAATAATAATTCAAAAAAAAAAAAAGTTCAATCAGTTTGAATCCACAAGTTGGTGTTAATTCTCTGAGTATAGAAGTATTGACAACACTCTGCTTACCAAAGTGACAACAATATTTTCTGCTGCTTTAATCTATAATAATTTAAAAACAAACAAAAAAAAAAAATTAATGCCTCATGCGCATCGATATTTCTTTTGCGTGGCTGTGTGTGTCTATGGATGTGAATGCATATGTGTGTGTATAACAAACAAAAAAAAGAACAAAAACAAATATCAACAACAACAAATGTCTGTAATTATCATTCATGTTCTTTTTTTTTTTTTTTTTAATGGTCTTCTTTGTGATATTCAAATTTGAGAAAAATATTTTCTGTGCACCCTGAACACACCCTCCTATAGTCTGATAAGTGAACGACAGGAGGGATAACATGCATGGCACATAAACTGTACTAAAAATGGTACACATTACATATATATAATGCATGAGATCATTTAATTATATATTTTGCACCACATCAATCTAAGCATTGTTCTTTTTCACATAGAATATTATTATTATTATTATTATTATTATTATTATTACTATTATTATTATTATTATCATCATTATTATTATTGTTATTATTATTATTATTATTATTATTATTATTATAGATATACTTTCAAAATTGAAAAATTGAAGTTTGAAAATTGATCAGCAATATCGTTATTTATTATTTTAAAACATATTCTTCGAAACAAATAACTTGACATAATTATTATTATTATTATTAGATTGCTTATTCTATTCAATTTCCCACCAAAGTTCTTTGTATATCTTCTACTGAACACTTCAATAATAATGATAATAATAATAACAACAACAATAATAATAGCCAAAGAAAGGCCTTCTTCCACCACTTCTTAAGCATAACAAATTAGAATACTTGAGATTTGCTATCAACTACATACTTTCTGTCTATTTTTTTAACTTGATATTTACCTTAAAAAATGAAAAAAAAAAGAAATGCAATTTGACAATATTTGTACCCACTAATAACATTTATCAAAGT
>NC_068981.1:189021344-189021613 GCF_001194135.2 Octopus bimaculoides
TATATATATATATATATATATATATATATATATAACATTAGGCCAGTGAGGTACTTATGAGATGATAATGTAAATGTGAGTATGAACTAACAAGGCATTATTATTAGTATTAGTACAGAGTAGTGGATTGACAGAAACTTTCGAATATCAGATGTGTTGAAGTAGTTGTATGCTGTCAACTTAATGTGACAGTCCCCTGAAGGGAATAATACTACTGTTGGTTAGACCTAGGAAGCTGCACCGCTTCCTGTCGGCCTTGACACATTTCC
>NC_068981.1:189021623-189038434 GCF_001194135.2 Octopus bimaculoides
ACTTAATGTGACAGTCCCCTGAAGGGAATAATACTACTGTTGGTTAGACCTAGGAAGCTGCACCGCTTCCTGTCGGCCTTGACACATTTCCTGTGTCCTTATGTTTACAAGGGGGAGACAAGCACCTCCACCCAGCTAAGCCTGCATCCAGAGACATGTTTCTGAGTCTTTGCTCATCATCTTTGCAGGCTTAGCTGGGTGGAGGTGCTTGTCTCCCCCTTGTAAACATAAGGACACAGGAAATGTGTCAAGGCCTACAGGAAGCGGTGCAGCTTCCTAGGTCTAACCAACAGTAGTATTATTCCCTTCAGGGGACTGTCACATTAAGTTGACAGCATACAACTACTTCATCATATCACTACTGCATAAATCTCTCTCAGAGATTTAGAAATGTATTATTTCTAAATCAGATGTGTTGTACTTTTTCTGGCTCTTTACAATTTAGCTTAAAAATCCCATTGAGGGTCTACTTTGCCAGCCATCCTTCTTAGGTAACGGAGGTGGGATGAAATATAATACTTGTCAAATGCTGGGGCAATTTCATCAACTAACTCCTTTCCCACCAAATCTTTGGCTTTGCTCTTATTTGGAAATTATTAATAATAATAATAGCATCTTTTATTCTTTATTTGTTTGTCATTGGACTCTGGCCATGCTGGGGCACTGAAAGAAACCCAAGCCGGCATGGAAAGCGAACGTTAAACAAAATGAATCAACCCCAGTACTTTTTCTATTTTTAAAGCTTGACACTTATTCTATTAGTATCTTTTGCTGAACTGCTAAGTAAGTTGTGGAAATGTGAACACACCAACACTGGCTATTGAGGGATGGTGGGGGTTAAACAGACACAAACACACACACACACAACAGGCTTCTTTCAGTTTCCACTAACCAGATCTACTTACAAGGCTTTGATTGACCTGAAGCTATAGTAGAAGATAACTGTCCATAGTGCTACACAGTGGGACTGAACCTAGAATCATGTGGACTTCTTACTGCACACCCATGCCTGTACCTTAGTGAAAAACAATTTTTTAACTGAGTCTTTGAAATTCTTTGTACCACATTCCTAGAAATAATCTCTGTAAATTCATTTCCCTCCATGCTTTTTATAAACCACAGTTGCATTTCAGAATACAGAAATACATTTTTGATATACAGAAGACACTTTAAGTAAGAAGTATTTAGTCTCTAAATCAACCAGATTTGAATGTCACGAAGGACCCGCTCCAGTTTTATATATTGTATACACTTTGGTTATATTGCACTGTCTCAGATACTGTTAAGTGTGAAAAATCTATGGAAGCAGTACATAACTATGATGTTAATGAAACAAATTAACAATGTCATACTGGAGAACAATATATATTGTGTATTATAATTTCCCAGACTATTAGTCTCTACAGATATATATTTATATCTATCTATACAGCATACTTTGATTGGTCTGACCTTCTGATGATGGTTGAAGATTGAACAGATTGAAACATAGTGTAGATATAAATATTGTAAATATACTCTTTATAGATGAGGTTAACATCTGAAACATTTGAATATTTACTTTGGCTTTAAGAAACCTTAATTTTGAACCAAATAATTCAAAATGAGAAGTAAATTGAAAATGCCACCAAAAATATGATGGCATTTATTACTTTATATCACGGTTGGTAAACAATTGTGTTATTGGTTGCCAATTTTCAATAGGCCAATCAGGTGTTCATTGCATTTCTTATGGTGACAATTATAATAGAGTGTCTGTAATTTGATGCAAATATTGTTACAGACTTTGTTCAAAGAGCTGGGTTTTCTTCTTTGTTTTGTTGATGTTTACATCTTTTGCTGATAAACACTGATGAAAGATATACAGGATATAAGGGGTATTTAAAAATACTTTATCAGTAAATATTACTCTCCTCAATTAAACAATTAAATTTTGCTTTTTTTTTTTTCAGCTCCATGGCTGATAAAATACTAGTACATGAAATGAAAAGACATGCAGTCATTGTTGAGAACACATTGATTTAGAAATTTCAAGATCTTATATACACAAAGTTCAGATGGAATTGGAAGCCTCTGGCAGGAATTTTTCAATGGCATCAAAGAAAGAAAAAAGAACACATTCTTAACTTTTGGACATTATAAGGTTACTACAATTCATCCAACAGGTTCAAAGCATTATTCATGATGATGATCTCAGAAAATTAATGAAGACCTTCACCAAAGAAGAACTTTAGGTGTCAGAATGGACTAGCAGAACTGTGCTGCACTAGGACATTTGATAGGAGTCATATGTACTAAGGAGAGGCCTATTCATGTCTGTAAAGACGCAGAAAAATCATTTGATTCATGCCAAGCGGTTACTTGACAAGGTTAAAAAAAGACTTCATAAACATGGCATACTTTTATTCTTTTCTGATGAGAAAAACTTTGACCAAGACCAAAAGTCTAACTGGAGAAATGACAGATGGTTATGTGCAGATCCTTATGTCCCTAGAGTGATGCTTACTAAGCTTCCAGAAACTGTAATGGTTTTTAGGGGTGGTGAGCAATGAAGATCAGGTAATACCACCTGACATCTTTGCACAGGGTATTAGAATTAATGCTGCTGGATGTATTAAAGTGCTGGTAATTATTAATTTCTGGATGGGTGAAATACCAAGTGTGAAGGGCCATAGCACCTTCTCATAAAGCACTAATAAACAAAAATGAATGTTAGACAATCTTTAAGATCATGTAACACTAACACCAGATTTATGGCGACCAAATTTGCTATATTAAAATCTCATAGACTACTACTTTTGGAGCATTGTTGAAAAGGAGACTAATGAACAATTTCACAACACCATAGCCTCAATGAAGGCTGCCATTGCCCAATTAATGAATGGCTACATAACAAGGCCTCGTCATTGATTCTGGTCCAACATTGAATCAGTCATCAAAGTGGAAGATGGATTCATAAAATAATCTTATAAAAAAGTTTATTAAGAATCTGTGCACAAATTTTTATTAAAATACATTTAGTTTTTGTTAGATTAGAGTCATTTTATTGAATTAAGACCCTGTACATATAAACACATACACAATGAACTTCTATACACTTTCAATCTACCAAGTCCCCTACCCCCACAATAGTTATGGATACCCTAATGCTATCATAGAAGACAGTTGCTTAAGGTGTAGTAATAAACCCAGAATCATGTGTCTGTGAAGTAAACTCCTGACCCACATTATCTTGCCTCAAATACTTAGTATGTGCTGTGATATCCATCATTTTCCTATTTATATACTAACAATGCTTTATATAAACTACAAATGTTATGACAATATTTCCTAATAATGTATTAGCTAACAAAAATTGATCATATGGCAAAATTTTAATTCCATGAAGTTAATTACTAATTAATTTCAGCTTGTATCAAGCTCAGATTTTAAGCTTGATTTATTTTTACATCTTGCGATTATAGTTTAGTTTGAGCTGCTTGACTTTTGATTAAATCTTAAAGTTCTACACCACCAATATCTACATCTTCTACAGAAATCCTAAACTGCATGAGACCATATTTTAAACAGGGCTGTTGTTTAAGGGTCAAAAACTGAAACTAAGCACTCTTCTGAGTGAGAAATAAAGTTTAAGATCATGTTAGAAAGAATTTCTCAAAAGACTTCCTGTCTGTATTATATATGTGCTTGTTTTTTGCATTTTATGAAATATATTTCTCTAGATTTTGGCTACTAATTAATTATTTATTTATTTAATAATTCTAAATAAGGAAATCAATACCAAAGAACTGTTATCTTCTAAATATATGTGAAAACACATGTAGTCAACATAAATCTATCCAGCTTATCTGGGCAAGTTAAAGGGCATGAAAACAGACAATAAAAATCAAGAAGTGAAAACCATATTCACAATATACACCAACAATAACTATGCAGTATAAGAAAATTTCATCTAAATTCATGATTATAGTTATATTTTTATGATTTTATACTGAACTAATTTAATTTTATCAAAATCTTCAGTTTTGAACAGGACTGGGAAATCTACACAGAGACAGCTCCACAGGACTAAGAGTTAAACACTTTTCTTTTTGTTTAAGGAAAGACTTAACAAAATATTAGATTCATGGATAATGGTTGGTAATGAAATTGATGAAAAGAAAAAAAGGATGAAAAGAAATATAAAAATATGACAGTAAGAAGTGAGACATGATAAAGTGGATATGAGAATATGAACTAAGCGTATAAAGAAACAGGTGATGCAATAGAAGTGGCTTTTGTTGGAAATGCATGCATATTTCATTGCAATGAATATTATTTCCTCTTACATCTTCCTGGAATTATGAATTCAGTAGAATATAAAAAAAGAAAACAATATGGATTCAATATTGGGAGTTTATATTCATACACACACACACATACACACACACACACATATATACACACACACACACACATATATATACACACACACATACATACACACACGCATAAATATATATATACACATATATACATGCATACACACACACATAAACACAAGCATAGATAAACTTGAGTAACTTCTTTGGTGTAAATATTTCCAAACAATAGAAACATTTATTGGTTTTAATGCACTTTTATCTCTTCTAACATGCATTAGACAATACATCAAAACATCAGCTTCAGTTTTTATTTTCTACTTGGCTTCAAAATTTCTTCAAGTAGGTTGTAAAGAATAATATATTTCCTCAATTTCCCATAAGATGTATCATAACCTTGTAGTATGCAACAGTAATAAACTATTTTTGATATTTTCCTCATGGTAAGGAAAATATGGAAACTTATTCTTATTCTTTGTGAACCTAAACAGGTATGGGTATCATGTTATGCATATAGGGATCATAGTGAAACCTATTCTGAATTGGAAGCTAACCCATTCAATGCAAGAAAACAAGAAGTTAAACCTGTGGTTTGCAGTGGGAGCTGAACAAAACACTACCATCTTTCGAAGGATTCATTAGTTTTACATTGTTTACAGCAGTGACCTGTACCTATTTTGTTTTTCTACGATCCCTTTTGATCGAATTTGTACCTCCCCACCCTTTTTTTCCTTCTCTTTCCAAATAGAAAAGCTCTACTTTGTATTTTGTCCCCTCTGTGTCTAGCCTTGTGTGGCTAATAAAGAAACGTATAAATAGTTAAAGTACACAAACTTCTCTTTGGCTAATAATAGTCAAAAGCCCAAATGATCCAACCAGGTTTGATAACCATACAATGTCAGCCTAAACACAGATATACACATACACACACATTTTAATTCATATGCCAGTGAGTTTGTGTGTTTGTATGTGTAACACTAACCAAAGATTTTGTGTTTCATCATACACAACATTAAATGCAGCTCATGCAAAATGATTTGGACATTTTAATAAACACTTGTTCTTTAAAATTCAAAATTGTAATGTAATTTGATGGTTCCATTAAAGTTGAATAATACAAGAAATACCTTGAGAACTGAATGTCTTCCCTTAAACTAAGCAATTAACTTTTGAGTAAGACGAGCATGAAAGTTGATCAGTCAAATAACTGTAGCAATTCTGCACCAGATATCATTTATCTAATATAGTGACCACTTAATATTCCGCATATACAAGTAGGCTTATAAATCAGATGCAAGGTCTGGTAGTTTAGAGCTGACATGATGTTCAACAACTAAAATATCCTAATTACATTTGAGAAAATTATTGAAATAACTCTTTAAAATGAAAAATTAAATTTACTAAATTTAATATGAATTATATCTAAACAGAATAAAACAAGATAACACAAAAATTTACATCAAAAATGTCTAAATATTCTTAAGATTTAATCATTTTTCCTTAACCATAAATAAAAAGAAATTTCTTTAAATAATCCAGAGTCTATTGAACACAATTCTTGACATAAAATATACATTAAAACAAAACAAAAAAAAAAAATAGCAGCAGATAAAACTTAAAGTTGCATCCTCAGATGAATGCTCCTTGACATTGTCTATATTATTATCATCATTTGTTCTTATATTCAGCAGGTTGAAATATCATTTGAATGTTAAATCTTTTACTATGGTTCACTAAAAAAAACAAAGAAATGTCTATTTAAAATTTTTAACCACCAAGGCTCAGTTCTCATCACCCACCTCCTGTTTATCCTAGTCCTCCAATTCAACACCAGCTGTCCCTGGGAACTCCTCCTCACTAATGACCTTATTCTTATAGCTGAATCCCTACCTGACCTAGAGAAGAAATTTCAGGTGTTGACACAAGGTCTGGAATTTAAAAGCTTTAGGGTTAATTTAGCAAAAGTAGGAAAACAGACAAATCACAAATTCCTTCAGGGAGATGGCCCTGCTCGATATGTAAGAAGGGTGTTCATAGAAACTCTATACATTGTATCCAGTGCAAGATTTGGACACGAGGTGCAGCAGTATCAAAGGAAGGCTAATGGAGAATATAGTCTTTGTGCATGGCAAATGTGAAGGTACAATAAGCACTAAAAATACGCAGACAATAAGCATTCTTAAATGCTCGGCTGGATCATTAGAAGTAGTGGATAGCTTTTGTTACCTAGCGGGCCAAGTTAGCAGTGGGGTGGGAGTACTGAAAGTGTATTTGCTAGGAAACGAATGAACTGGGTGAAGTTCAGAAAGCTTTTACCCTTGTTGGTAACTAAGGCCTCTCCCTCAGACTGAAAGGCTGATTGTATGATACCGGTGTATGCACAGTTATGCTACATGGCAGTCAAATATAGGCATTGACTACAGAGGGCTTGCAAAGGCTTGAAAGAAATGAAGCTAGCATGCTCCACTGGATGGGTAATGTCAGCAAGCATGCATGACAGAGTGTGAACGATTTAAGAGGAAAACTGGGTATAAATGGCATCAGATGTTGTGTACAAGAGAGAAGGCTGCACTGGTTTAGTCATGTGATGCATATGGACGAGGACAGCTTCATACTGAAGTGCCAAGCTCTAATTGTGGAGGGTACCTGTGGAAGGAGTAGACCCAGAAAGACAAGGGATGAAATGGAGAGAAATGATCTTCAGACACTGGGCCTCACTGAGGAAATGACAAGGTATTGGGAGATGTGGTGATTTGCTGTACTTGATAAGAAACATCAAGCTAAATGAAATCACTGTCTTCCACACATACCCGCTTAACCTTTCAGGTGCTGGTGACACTATAAAAGCACCCGTGCTGGTACTGCATTAACACACCCATGTCAGTGCTGTGTAAATGCACCTGTAATGGTAACATGTAAAAAGCACCCAACACACTGTTAAGTGGCTGGCATTAGGAAGGGCATCCAGCCATAGAAACCATGTCACAACAGGCAGTTAGAGTTTGGACAGCTCTCTGCTAGCCAGCTCCATGTCAAACCATCTAATACATGCCAGCATGGAGAGTGGACATTAGACAATGATGATAATGACAACTATTGTCATGAATAAATTCTAATATGTATTCATGTATGTTATCTGACAAATAAACGGAACAACTGTAACCATTAAGACAATATTTACCAAGACTTTAGACACCATGCGGGTTGTTTTAAAGCTTAAGTTACATGCTTAAATATTGTGAATTGAATCAGTGCAATCAGAACTGTAAATTTACTGACCTATAAATGATGTTCTCTTTCATTTATAGAGGCTAAGGGTCTTAATTAGCAAAATATGATGCAATCCACATGTCTTGTTACCATGAAAAATGATTCTCAGCTTACTGTGTAAAGTGGTTGGTGCTAGAAAGGGTACCCAACCATAGAGACAATACCTAAAAAAACATTTGTGCATGATACATTCCTCCAACTCCTCCAACTCTATCAAATCACCCAACTCATTCCAACATGGAAACTGGATATTAAATGGTGATGATGATGATGATTAAATACTTTTGCAGAAATATAGTGTGAATACACAAAAATAAAGAAAATGTCTCAGCTAGTGAAAACTTATGCATAAACTCAACATCAGATACTTGAGGCAATCATTTAGATAGATTGTTTAAATTTTAAATGGCTGTGATTATTCTTGTCTCTTTATTTAGAACATAGGTAGAGACAAATTTTAAAGAGAAAACTGATGAATGTACAGACATGACTGCAGAGTTAAAAAGTTTGTTTTCTAACCAGGTGGTTCCACGGTTCATGCCACTGTTTAGTATATTGGGAGGAAGCGTCTTCTACCATAACTGCAGATTGAAATATATATTGGGAATCAAATTTAGTAAATGTAAAATGTGCGGGAACCTGTAGAATACACAAAGTCATTCAGGAAGGTGTAACATCCAAGGACTGGCATAGCAGCATAATTGTTAGCTGCTGCAAGGGTAAGGGTGATGCTTTAGATACAAGCAATTATAGAGGTATCGAACTTATGGACCAGGTGATGAGAATTACAGAGAGAATTATAGCCCAATTAATTAGGAGTAGGATTAAGCAAGATGAAATGTAATTTGGCTTTGTCCAGGGGAGAAGTACTACTGACACTATTTTCACAGTCAGGCAATTTCAAGACAAATACTTAGCTAAGAATAAGCCATTATATTTGGCATTCATTGATTTACAGAAAGCCTGCTGTGTGATATGGTGGGCTCCACGGAGGCTAGGGATAGACATTTAAATATACATATGAATTTAGTCCTTCCAAATTCTGTTACGAATGAGGACCCCAAAAGATGCCACTGTCGAAAAAACCATATGGATATCTTATTTCTTTCATGCATTTGCTTTTGTTATTCTGATTCTGTTCAAATCCTATTAGATTTCTTTGGCTCCCAAACATAACATGACAGTGAAGTCATTTGATCACATTACAAAATGAGTGAGTGTGCATATTAAGTCTACTCTTAAATTTATTCATAGTTATTCTTATACAGGATTTTACTGAGTCAGGTGTTTTAACAGAACACTTACATGCTAACTATATTAAGACATATTTTTCATCCGCCAAGTATTCAAATTGTCTGGACCCCTAATCAGTTACCAATACTATTATAACATGTCTTATATTTGAATGTACTATAATCCCAGTGTAGCTTCTTGTTAAATATAATAATCTCACTGAATTCTTACAAATGATATTGTGATAACTATTATAAGGTGAGAAATGTTTAGCTATCAATGAGAAAAAATCCCTTACTATGAGTGTAGTATCTGCCTTGCTGAAGAGTAGTTAGAAGTATGTTATAAGTCTATGTTCATTTCTGTTTGTATAATACTTCATCTCTATTATTAATATAATAACCTTGTCCACAAATCTACTCCTAAAGCAACATTATGATATACTGGATAGCATCAAAAAATGTTCTTGTTTGTAGAAATGCCTGAAATCCTCACAAATATGCTGGTAAATTGTTTTTGATGTTTCAAGAGTGTTTAAAGGATTTTACTAATGTCACTTAAAGTTTTGAGTTTATGGAAAGGATAATAGTTCTATGGAAAGATTAAGAGTAATATCTCAAAAATCAACAGTCTGCTCTATGTTTATCTACATCAACATCGAAATGAAAACTGGTACATTTAAACAGAAATACTTTCCATAATCAATGTCCAACTAAGTTATCACTTTTTACATCAATGGTCACTTTGATTTTCATATCTTATAAGAACGATGAAATAAGTAGCAGACAAAACACTAGGACTAACATAATAAAGTAAACACCTTGCATGTGACAATCCAGCATGACCACACCCTATAACTGATACATTCGAAATATGCAAAAAAAAAAAAAGAAAGAAAGAAAAAAAAAAACTGAATATGAACATAGAGATTGAGTTAAATCTGTTTGCATAAAAAATTTCCAGTATATGAATCTTTCTGATGTTCAAAATTATAGACTCAGCAAGGAAATAATTTTAAAACAACTGCAATAGAAAAAGAAAGAAAACAAAACAAATAAATTATTGTTATAGTTACTGTAACAATATGAAATGATAGTTCACAAAGCTTATATTAAAAAAATAAAAAATAAACATTCTTTGTTTTGGAAAACTGCCCCCCACTATTCAATTGTAATTATTTCATATAAAAATTTACAAAACACTATTAAATTTAGCAATCAATTCATTCATTAATGTTTTCAAACATTATATAGTTGCTGTTTCTGACCTGCTGTTTAGTTGCCATAATAACAGGGAAGTGTATTTGTTGTTAAGTTTCATTAAGTTTATTGATTTTTAACACCCAAAAATCGATTTTATACAAGTTTCATTTTATTGCATAGAAAATAGTTTTGGTGCAGTAAAACAAATAACCAAGAATTTGTTTTTTATCTTTTAAATTTTTCTTAATTGTTGCAATTCATGCACTTGTTTTAGCTATCCTAAATTGTTACAAATTCACAAAACTGTAAATTTATTTAATTCTCTTCCAATTTTTAGATCTGGTAGAGTTCAGATGATGCTAACTTGTGATTTCTTACATTCAGGATCAATATCAATAAATAAATGAAAAGTCAATACTGCCAGTATATTGGGGTGCAATTGCAATCTGAGCAGGTATGTAAGTACTATTCACTATATTAACTAATTGAAAAGGAAATATAAACATCGATTTGGGATATTATGAATGTAAGATAACTGCCAAGAGAGAAAAGAAAACTGTGATGCATGCAGAAAATTGTGAACCCTATAACTTGTAAAGGATTTGAAAGGTTTTAATTCTGTTGTCCAAAAGGGGATGGAGTAGACAATTGTTTCCTTAATAGATACAGTGAGTATGTCCTTTTGTTATTCATGGAGACATAATTATCACATCTACAGTGGAGTTTTCTTCTCTTTCTTCTTTTTATGCAGTCACTGTTCATAGGGACAGTGTAGGTTCTGAGTTGTATGTGAATGACAATGTATGAGGGGAAACTAGGAAAGACTGAAGAGTAGCATCATCTGTGTAGGAGTAAGCATTAAATAGGGGTCGATAGAAATCTGGTTATTTAATGTACAGGAGAAAGTGTAAGGGGTACATAACTGAATCATATGGTATACCAGACTTGATAGAAAGTACATCTGTAAAAGCTCCAGCAGTACAATTTCGGTTGATGCTGACAAATAGATTCTGATCTGAAAGCCAAGAAACAAAGGAACCAATTGCTTCTCTGCAGTTCAGTATCATAAAAAAGTTACACACACACACACACACACAAATAGTAACTTTAGTACAAAGTACATAGAATAGCTGCAAGTTTCTGTATTATATAATAGTGATTGTCTTGACATCAATTTTATCCAAGTGACAGAAAACACTTTTTAAATGATAAAATTCTGAATTAATTAGGAATATTTCAAGCTTTAGCTTGCTGTGTATTGATAAAATTTTGTCAAATGGGTTTTATACTTTCTTTAGCAGCCATTCATTACTTAATATATTGTGAAAGGTGTTATCATTCATTGTTTAATTCATAATCTGACTAACCCAGAGTATTTGAAAAGTTACAGATTACTTACATCATTTCAGATTCATTACATCTATATTTATCTTTCACTTACCAGAGATAAGACTGACTATTTTTTTCTATGACTGATAGCAAATTAATGCTTAACTATGGTGTTAATTGACCTTAATAATTTTCAAAGTTGATTAATTGATAATTTAATTTTCTGCAAATACTTTTCATCAGCTGAGATGAAGGAATTATAGCCAGAAGGTAAGAAAACACTTGCAATTGATCTCAACCAAGTAGATTTCAAGCAAAGATGTATTGGAATAAATTTTAACCAGACTGATAGAAATAAGAGTTCTTTTACTTTCCAGTATTTAAATAAGATTCTAACATTTCCACTTTACAACTTCTGTTGCTTATTAGTATTTTCTCAATTACTACATGAGCAAGAAGTTTGGGAGAATAGAAAAGTGAAGGTTTAGTTCAGAGATTTCTTACATTTCTTTTAAAATTTAGTAACTGTGGTTGCAAAACAAAGATTGATTAATACAGACAGCTGATTGATAGTGATAAATTGAGATTAATTTGATTTCCGTTTTTACTAAACTTTTTTTTTCTCTCTGTTCAAGTGTAGCATACAATTCTGAAGAAGTTGATATGAAGACAGAAATTATATCAGTTGAACAGCAGCCATGGTAACTGTAGTAGATAACTTGGTAATAGTGAAGTGCTTTTATAAATTAAAGTCTGAAAACACTGCTTCCTACTCAAAGATTTTGCAGCAAAAATAAAAAAAGGTTTTCATTTTGCTTTGCCTATTTTTTAAGGTATCAGTTTATGAAGTAAAAAACAAAATGTAATGTAGATAAATTGTTGCAAAGCAGATATTTACTTCAGAAGTTGAATGACATGAAGCTTGAAGATAATGATTTACTAGTCTAGTATGTATTTTGGAGAAGATGATGACTAAACTGAAAGAATACTAGGCTGCCAGTCGAGAGTTCAACAGTATGTACCTTGCCAGTACCATTTTATGTTGTATATGTATTTAATAATACACGAAGGCCCATGGCTTGGTGGTTAATTGTGTTGGGCTCATGATCAAAAGTCATGGATTCAATTCCTGAACAGAGTGGCTTGTTGTGCCCTTGAGCAAAACACTTTATCCCACTTTGTTCCAATCTACTCAGCTGAAAATTAGCACCATCCTCCTGGTGCTGGTGCAACCCTCTCTCCCTCATATTCAGGATTTTCCTCTGGGTCGAGGGTGGCAGAGTTGATACCGTGTCTTTCACTGTTAGGAGTAGATTTGTGGACAAGATTATTATATTCATAATAGAGATGAGGTATTATAGAAACAGAAATGAACATAGATGTATAAGATACTTCTAACTACTCTTCAGCAAGGCAGATACTATACTCATAGAAACGAATTTTTTTTCATATAAAAATTTACAAAAAACTATTAAATTTAGCAATCAATTCATTCATTAATGTTTTCAAACATTATATAGTTGCTGTTTAGTTGCCATTATAACAGGGAAGTGTATTTGTTGTTAATGGTAGATGCAACAAACAATACTCCTTTGAAAGTCACAACTGTGGTTTATGACACTTGACCCTCAGAGCAAATGACTAAAAATAAATTAGAAACATCAGGTGTGAACAATTTACTGCAGTGGATATATTGAAAAATTGACAACAATGAATGCTGAAATGGCCCTGTGGGTGAGGAAGTTCACTTTAAAATAATGTTTGCATTTTAGGCAAATGTCTTCTACCATAAACTTAGGTCAATCAATACTCTGATTAGAATTTGGTCGATGGAAACTGAGCAGAACCTTGCTGTGTGTCTATATGTATGCATGCATGTCTTATATTGACGTATTCATCAATGAGAAAACTGAAACACTTCATTTATAAAATGAATGAAGTCCCTTGAGATATTAGTTCTCAGTTGAGTTACAGACACTCCAGCTTCACTGCTGCTTGATAGAAAAGTGTCAGAAAAGCAGTGCAACTGGTGTTTAGCCAATTGGAAATCTTTACTAAATGGTGCTGCTGTTCAAAAGTAGGTTATTAAGTACATTATTATTAAGTGAAAGTGTTAATCGTTGGTGTAGCCAGTGGTTGTCACTGGTCTTGACTAGAATTGATCATTAGTTGGTGTTGTATGTTAACTGACTCAACGATTTGACAGATTAACTTAAGAAGGAAGGATTTATGTTAATGTGAAGTGATAGTAGCATTTCTAATATACAAGAATGATTCCATCAATGATTTGTCTGCAAATTTAGACATGCTAAAGAAAACTATCGAAAGATAAAGGGGTTTTACTTCTAAAGTAAATCAGATATTGGTGAGGCACAGGTATGGTAGGTTTGGGGTTTAGTCGTACAGTGTGGCATCTAGGGCAAATGTCTTCTACTATCGACCTTGGTCAAAGCCTGGTGAGTGAATTTAGCATGCAGAAACTGAAAAGAGCACCTTGTATGTATGTGTACATGTATGTGTGTTGGATTAAATTTGCACTTTACAAAACTCACTGTGAGTGGTGGTGATGTTATAACTTCTGTCAACAAATCAAGAATGAATAAGAGACCCCTTACTTAGAAACAAGTAAGGGTCAGCGACAGGAAGAGTATCTGGCTGCAAAAACAATGCTTCAGTTGTACATACATCTAATCTATGCTAGCACTGTAAAAAGTGGACGCAAAATGAACAAAGGTTAACAATGTAAATTCATTTGGAACTGAAAGAAAGATATGAAATGCAACAAACCTGATCATATATCTGCTATAACCTGAACATTTTATGAATATACATAGAGAGATATACTGGATTAATACTAACTTCATTATGTGAAGAGAAGAGTTAAGGTACATATATGATCTGGCTCTCCATTGGTTATGACGACAAGTGTTCCAGTTGATTCAATCAACAGAACAGCCAGCTTGTGAAATTGACATGCAAGTGGCTGAGTACACCCAGACATGCGAACCCTTAATGTATATCTCAGGGAAATTCAGTGTGACAAGGGGTGGCTCTTCTGAATTATAGGTACAACCCGTTTTTGCCAGCTAAGCAGACTGGAGCGATGTGAAATAAAGTAACTTGCTCAGCATGCCACCAGTAACCAAACTCAATTAGTTAATTAATAAAATAAGGTCCTACCGTTTTAGTAGAATTGAATTGTTTTGAAAGAAAATAGTGATGTAAAAATTCTTTCCTGGCATCCAAAAGACCTGACATTGGAACAGATTATAGAGGCTATACAAATACAGAAAGCAGACTTCCCCTCACTCAAACTCAATGAAGAATGGATGACTTAGCACAGTAATACAAAAATAACTACCATAGAGAAATCACTCTAAATTCAGTTGAAAATCTACCTATTGAGAAGGTCACAGTTTTGGTGGTGGAAACTATGCATGGCGAAATAAAAATATATAGACAAAACAATGAGGGAACATGTTTATAGGCCAAAATATAACAATATTTAAACATTACTACTTTTGAAAGGGCTGATGGAAAATGAAGACTTCTAAGTATCAATTCAAAGAAAATGTGAAATAATTCTAAAGAAAAGTAAATAGGTTATTTATGAAATAGTTTGAAATTCTTTGCAAACAATTATATACTTATATACTTCAACAAATTTTCACATTCATAGCTTAGATAAAACTTTTTATTGAACATTATTATAGGTTTATGGAAAATAAATTATGTGATAACTAGGTGGATATATTTTTACTAGACTTTATTTCCATAATTTTCTTATTTGGTATTGGCAATTTAGAAACTTGCATACTAAATAAATTTTCAGTGTGAAATAGTTTTGAAACCATTAGAAACTAAAAATAAAAAAATAATAGTTAAAACAATACATATAGTTCAATGGATTTTCGGATGTTTTTATAGAGAAGTTCAAATATCTAGGGAACACTTGTATGAATATATTTCAATTTTATTTATATCACCTCTGTGTTATAAAAAAATTTTGCCAAAATTTTGAAGACCAATATTTTACAGCAAATTGTTCAATGTAATGTTAAACAATATCAAATTAAAAGCAGAACCTATATTTTGATAGTCTACTAAGTAGATTAGGCTAATTAATTAATGTATATCACGTGAGTATGTGTGTGTATCTTTTAATGTTTATGGTTTTGTTTTTATTCATAATTTATTTGTTTAACTATTTGGTGGCTGTTCTACATTTTGTGCTGCATTTATATATTTTCCTTTAATATTTGAAGGAAATATTTGGTTGGTGTGACATAGCTTTGTATAGAAGTTTGCTTTCACAGCTATGCAGTCTTGGTTTCAGTCATACTGCACAACACTTGAGACAAGTGTCTTCTGCTACAGTGTTGGGTTGACCAAAGCCTTAAAAGTTTGTTTGGTAGATGGAAACTGAAAGAAACCCTATATGTATATATTCTTTATTCTCGACCATCAGTATAAAGAAGACAGAATTGATCCACCAATCTTGCCCTACTGCTAAGCAAACTCGAGCTGTCAATCAAAAGCCACCGGTTCACAATTTCCCTGACACTCCTATACAGGTTGATAGGAAAAACCAAAAGTATATGAATTCATTTACATATCTTGGTAGTAAAGGGAAATCGAGTTCTTCCTTTGATGAAATCATCAACCATCTAGCAAAAGCAACCTACACATTTAGTAAACTCCATCATCACTTATGAAATGAAAGGGGCATCAAACTTGACAGCAAAATACAGGTCTATAAAACAGCCATTCTTACTACTCTCTTGTATGGCTCAGAATTGTGGACACCCTATAGACAGTACATTAACCAACTAGGCATCTTCCACAAAGGTTGTCTCAAGACAATCTGTGGTTATTCACTAAAAGACAGAGTTTTTAATGCCAGCTTGTTTAGCAAGTGTAAGATTGGTGGAATCAAGAGCTTCCTCATGCAGTCACAATTGCATTGGCTGACCATGTCATCAGATGGGTGATGAAAGAATATCCAAAGTCCTCATATACAGCTAGCTTGATAGTGGGGACAGGAATGTTGGTCAACCATGACTCAGATATAAGGACAAGCTGAAGAGTAACCTCTCAGCAGTCAAATATAGCTTACAACACCTTTGAACAAACAGACTTGGAGTGAACAAAATGGAGACCATTGTGTCGAAATAGTATAAGAAACTTTGTCGCAACCAGTGTTAACAGGGTTTGGGGTGCAAGGCAAAAGAGAAGAGTGGCTGCAAATATACCATCTGCACTGACCCATAATCCCCATACTTGTAGCATCTGTAGCCTTCTTTGCAAATTGTTGCCAGGACTCCAATATCACATTCAACATAAGCATTATGACTGACAAAGAAAGAGTAGGTTGTCAGATCCTCATGCGTCAAAACTGATAGAAGAGTTCATTATT
>NC_068981.1:189038492-189041536 GCF_001194135.2 Octopus bimaculoides
ATATATATATATATTATATATACACACACACACACACACACACACATATATATATATATATACTTTTATATGATGTGTTGTGAATTTATGGAAAGAAATCCCACAAAAATTTTGTTAAAAATGGAGAAGAGAAGATGTTAAAGTATATAAGAGAATTTTAATTCATGCAGACGATCGTTTCGTGCAGAGATATAAAAATCATGCAAATTCATGGTAGAATTAAATAAAATTAAATTAATTATGTATTACTGTACTCTTCAGTGCAAGAAGTATAAACAAAATTTTTACAAAGGACTTGAGAAAGGAAATAGCAGAATAGAATCTAGAAGATTCATATTTATCCTTATGAGAAAAAGAGATGCGAGTCCAGTTAGGTATTAACTATAACGAGTTATAGTTAAATTTTGTTCATACTTCTTGCATTGAAGAGTACAGTGATATATAATTAATTTAATTCAAGAATGAATTTGCATGATTTTTATATCTGTACGAAACGATCGTCTGCATGAATTAAAATTCTCTTATACATTTTAACCTCTTCTCTTCTCCATTTTTAACAAAATTGTTGAGTTTTATGGGATTTCTTTCCATAAATTCACAACACATCATATACAAGCATTATTTTCATATTCATAAATTTACACCTGTAAACTAACAGGAAAATATGAAGAATCAATATTAGAAATAATAAATCTCTGAGCGAGGTATAAACAGTAGCTGCACAACATCATGAAGTATATTTGCCACTTAAATGTGGCTAACCCTTAAGGGTGGATGCTGCTGTAGCTTGTAGCCCCAGGAGGGCGCCTCCTCCAGCTGGCTATTGACACACTTTCATCTGGTGCATGGACATATAGTAAATTGGACACTAAAACAATGATGATGATGATTTCAAGACACTGAACAGAAAATTCTGGAACTGACCAAAGCCAGATGTTAGTAACAGACTACTTTTGTTATTGCTGTTCATGTAAGTCAGTCCTGGATAAAAGGACTACTAATTGATGGTAATCCAACCATGAGTACTACATATATATGCATTTCTAAGGTTAAATCATCCAAAATGTCCATATTTTCTTCCTTTTGGATGGTAGATTTTAATTTGTGAGGAATTTGACTGCTATTACATGCAGGCTCAGCAACCAAAATAGTGGTTCCCTTTTCGGTACAGAAGCTCATTATATATATCATCAAAATCATCACTTAACATACGTGATGGTATGGATTGGATGGTTCGACAGAATCTAGTGAATCTAAGGACTGCAGCATACATCAGTCTCTTCTTTGGTGTGGTTTTTATGGTTGAGTTTTCTTCCTAATGCCAACCACTTTACAGCATGTATTTGGTGCTTTTCTCATACCACCAACTTGCAAGACTACAAACCTTGAGAGAAGTGGCTTTATGCTAGAAGATGAGGTATTGTACAGTTTTTGCCATGAAACCAAAGAGGCTCCTTGGCAGATATCCCTCCTGGTAACAACCAATCGTTGCCAATACAGTGGAAAGATTTTGCATGTGCTCTCTGGATACTGCTGAGATGCTTACATCTCAGTGTATTCCTGGCAAAACCAAGGATTGTACAACATCAAGCCTGGTTGAATTAGCAGCAGACCATAACCAGTGGTTATCTTATAATTTCACCTGATGATGCCTACAAACCTAGACAAATTTAAGTGCATTCCTTTTCTCTGTACCATCTTATCTGTGAGACTCAACTTTTATAAATCAGTGTCTTCTTAATAATGATTTGTTTCAATGTCATACTGAACTACAGAATAAATCTATAGATTTTGTCAGCACTTTACACAATAAACACCTGCCTTTACATTTTGTATCTCGTAAATACTTTACCTTTAATTCATGAATAGAAAAAAAGATGAATGAACCAGGTAGGTTTTAGCTTTGCTTTGAGATTTTGTCAGCAATTGTGTGTTCTCTTTAACTATCTACAGAAATATACATTTATAATGCACTCTTGGTAGCTTGTTTGATTAATAACTTGTACTTTAATAGTGTTAACCATTAAATACCAAACTCAGAATTGAAACTAGTGTGATTGACTTTATTCTGTTTACAAAAATATTATATTCAGGTAAGGTGATAACAGTTGCCTATACTTAGTTTTGTATCTAAAATTTATAGATAGGCACATGTGTAGCTGTGTGGCTGAGAAGCTTGCTTTCGAACCATGTAGCCTTGGTTCAATCCCATTGCATGGTATCTTGAATAAGAGTCTTCTATTTAAAGCCCTACGCTGACCAAAGCTGTGTGAGTGGACTTGGTAGCTAGAAACCATGAGAAATCCATCATATATGCAGGTGTGTGTGTGTACCCTTATCCAGACATTAATTGATGGTTGTGAATGAGCAGTATTGTCATACAAGCAAAGCTGCTTGTTGCCAGTCCTCAGTCTAGCAACGGGAATATATTATCTCACTTAGAAACAAGAAAATTGGCAACAAGAAGGGCAACCTGTAGTAGAAAATGTTTCAATAAATTCTGTCCAACCCATGCCAGCATGGAAAAGTAGATGTTAAATGACAATGATATTCTATAGTTGAATACAGCTTTGAAACAAAATACTAAATATCAGTAACCTATTAATTGAACTGGTAGTCAAGAAAGTGTTATAATTAGTCTATCTGGTTTACATATGCCTTGACTAGAACGGGGTTTATAAGCATAATCTCTGCAGATGAAGGCATCCTCAGTCACAGATGAAATCACAACACAAGACTGAAATTACTCTGGTTATTCAGTGTTTTTCTGTTCACAAAGATATTAAAGACAATGCATTTACAGCTGTAGACATAGTGTTGGCTAACACCTATAGACATACTCTGTAGTTCTGTATTGCATTAACTTTTATTATTACATATAAAACTTGGTTTAAACCAATGTTGACAATAGCAAATGACAGAAGGAAATTAATTATTAATGGTTATTTCAAAATTGTGTAAGTGCCAACTATAATCAACACTAAGTTCTATCACAGCTAATAACATAACTTTATATATATATATATGTATATATATATATGTAT
>NC_068981.1:189041585-189049010 GCF_001194135.2 Octopus bimaculoides
ATATATATATATATATATATATATATATATATAGTCATATACAAGCAATGTCTAACATATTTGCCATCTAGTTATTGCCTTTAATTTCTCAACTAGTCATTTCCTTGGAGATTTTCAGATCCATAACCTCTTAACCATACTGAATGTTTAGACATGCTAACCACTTCTGTCATTGCTTAGAGAAGCAAGGCAATATCACTTTGGTTCTTAGCACTCACTCAATTTAGAAGAAGGAACAGATGAATATAAATTGTGATATGCCGAGATGTATTCCAGGTTTTATAGGAAGGGAATTATCTTCCTTGTTATCTCCAGCACATAACAGGAACTGAGGGAGGACATAAATGGTCTCCTGGAATGTGTTGGTAGGAATTTCTGCTACGAGGTTCACTGTAGTACAGCAGAACTCAGATATTGATACACAAAGTTCATTGTAGCATCCCTTCATCATTTCCAGTTAATGTCTGCTTTCTATACTGGCATAGGTTAGGCAGTTTCACTGAAACTGGTAAGCTGGAGAGCAGTTACAGGTTCCAATCTGATTTAGCATGGTTTCTATGGTTGGCTGCCCTTCCTAATATCAAGCACTCAAAGTGTGTAGTGGGTGCCTTTTACATGCCTGGATAGCATTCTAGGTCATATCTCATTGATGTGAACCCTCTTCTACTGGCTAAGAAGGCATTCCATAAATCAACCCCAAAATATGGATGTTACTTAATAAAATAGGCACAGGAGTGCTGTGTAGTAAGTAGCTTGCTTCCCAACCATATGGTTCCAGGTTCAGTGCCACTGTGTGGCACCTTGGGTAGGTGTCTTCTACTATAGCTTCGGGTCGACCAAAGCCTTGTGAGTGGATTTGGTAAATGGATACTGAAAGAAGCCTGTCATATATATGTGTGTGTATTTGTGTGTATTTTGAATGTCTGTATTTGTCCCTCCCCACCATCGCTTGACAACCAATGCTGGTGTGTTTACGTACCTGTAACTTAGCGGTTCAGCAAAAATGAGTAATAGAATAAGTCCTGGGGTTGATTTGTTTGACTAAAGTCAAATGACTGAAACAAATAAAAGAATAGAATAAAAGAATAAGGAATAAAACTAAAAAGTCAAGTAGACCAATCTGGAGGCTGAAATCCATATCTGAATATATACTCATGCTGTTAAGCCCAAGGTCAGCTTTGAGCAAGCAAACCTATGATCAATGGTATTCCTGTTTTAGCCACTCCAATTGTTTTGTATGTCCACCAATCCAACAGCACTAGCATCGACCACGCTCAAAAGCACCATCCAAGCATAGTCGATGTCAGTGCTGCCTGACTGGCCCCTGTGCTGGTGACACGTAAAAAGCAACATTCGAGGGTGGTCGATGCCAGCACCACCAGACTGGATCCTATGCTGGTAATACATAAAAAGCACCCACTACACTCTCAGAGTGGTTGACATTAGGAAGAGCATCCAGCTGTAGAAACCTTGCCATCTCAGACTGGAGCCTTGTGCAGCCTCCCAGCTTACCAGTCCTTAGTCAAACTGTCCAACCCATGCCAGCATGGAAAGCGGATGTTAAACGATAATGATAATGATGATCCTTTTCTGTATATTGTTTTGAAGAGAGGTGTGATATGAGGGAGATTTTGCTGCTACTTTTTAGCAGGTTGTGCAACCACATAATAGCTTCCATCAGTGTTTTGTCTGAATGCACAAACAACATATATCCTCCTCCCCCACCCCTACATATAAACGTGTGAAATCTTGATTTTTTTATATACATGTATATGAACGTGTTTGTGTGAACATGACCATTATATACAAAAAGAACCCTTCATATTTCCAGTCCTCCAAGGAGGTGTCCAATGATTAGTTATTTACAAACAATAGATACACATTCCTCGTTTTGTCATATTCTGTTCTCTAGGTTTTCTGAAGAGAAGCATGCCATGAAAGGGAGCCTAAACATTACTTCAAAACCAAACATGGTGAGGAAAAACATCAATACATGTAAGTAATGTTCCATGGGAAGAATTGTTTGGAGGAAATGTTGCTTTCCTGTCAATCGATTTATATTGACAGTCACTTCAGGATTGACAGCTTCTAAGTACCAACATGCACATACTCTTGTGTATATGCATGCATTCCAAATTTAATTCAGAGAACTTGAAAAAAAAAAAAATATTTTCAACAAATGCATTTTCTTTCTGCAGCACCTTTGCCTACAGGAACTGTCTGCATTTTTTCCTTCCACCTTGCAGAACATAAAATGGCAATGAAAAGAAAGTAAGCCTTAGTTTTACAGATTTTTTCATAAATCTATTTAACTGTACAGCTAAATAATAGTTATTTCATGAAAATCAGAACTCTATTTGACAGTCTTCAATGGAACACTAGTGAATAGCAATACACGATAATGTTTGCAAATGTTCTCTTGATATATATATATATATATATATATAATGTTGGATTTCATTGTAAAATAAATTTAAATATAAAATTCAATGAAATTTAAATTAAGAAAAATATGGAAAAGTAAGTTTGCAATTCAAATGGTTACTTATTTATTTTTTATTTTTGCAAGTTATGTGCATTTCAGGCATGTTGTGTTTGCATATTTTTATGGGGAAAGAATAAAACAAAGAAAAAGAAACCATTTCCTTTTTCACACAAGTTAGAAAATAAATCTACCCTAATATATTCTTCTTATTCAATAAACTGGAGAAAATTTTTAAGAATTATTATTATATTGGAAAATTTAACAAAACTACCGATGATGATGATGACAGTAACGACAATGATAGCTATGATGATGGGGATGGTAATTGTTGTGATAATCATGGTGAATGAATAAATTTAGAGAGGAATTTACAAGAAAAATTTAGTAATGTTCATGATAAGAACAGAAACAAAAATGAATTCACAAGAATTTCATACTCCATTTTGGGGATAAAAAATCCTCATGCATTTAAAAAAAAATTTTTTTAAAACTTTTATTTACTTTTACATCACATTTTACCAGCTTTTGAGGAGATAATACCTTCATTATATTTTTATTCTGGTTATTAGCTTTGATACAATTGCATTATTTTTAGACTGTAAAGACTATTTTTCTCATCTTTTATAAGGAAGTTCATTGGATTGTGCCTCTGGCATGTAATATAAATTAATCTACATGCATTTATATGTGTGGGTGAGAGAAAGAGAGAGAGAGGATATGTAAGTATATTTGCTGTTGATTATTTTAAACATTATTTAATCCTATAGACTTATATATGTATACATTTATGTATGCGTGTGTGTGAGCACATGCATACACTACTTATATTTTCGTTATTTTTTTATTTGTTTACATTGACTTTGCTACATATAATGTAACACTGTTAATACTCTCTAGATATAAGCTATGTTTTGAGTTTTAAAATAAAATTATAGGATCCCAAAATAGTCTGCCATACTCCAAGAGAGCAACTTCCAAAACCCTACAGTCAGGGAGGCTGTCATTCTTAAATACAACATCCTAATGGTGAGAAAAGAAACATCTTTATATACAGCCACTTACCTTTAATCACATGAACCTTTTTTAGGATTCTATGTCCACCAGTACATATAATAGATATTGTATATCTACTAAAGACCTCTCTCTTTCTATTAAAGACCTCTCTCTTTCTATTAAAGACCTCTCTCTTTCTATTAAAGACCTCTCTCTTTCTCATCATTTTAAATTGCACATTTCCATGCTTGCATAGGTCACACAAAATTCATCGACACATATTTTCTATCATTACTCAAAACAATGTGAATAATTAAGCATTACATTTACAGAGTAATCTGTACGACAGAGGGTTAAGAAGGACTAGCAATTGTCCATGCACAAAGATCTCCCCTCTCCATGCCACCATTGTTTATGGGGGTGGGGCAGCCAATTTGGGCTGATACAGTTCAGCACCTGTGTCATCACAGGTGTTGCTATCAGAACACAGAAATCCAAAACATGGCACAAATTATCTTGCCCAACCTTCTAACAATTTCACCAATCTATCACCTTGGATTGGTGCATTAAAAAAAATTTTTTTAATCATTCCTCCTCCACAAAAAAAATGAATGGCAACGTTGACCTCAGTGGGATTTGAACTTATAGAATAAAGTGTTGGAACAAATAATCCAATACTCTAACAACTTGGCCAGTTTGCTTCCTTAAGGAAATAACTATGTCCTTCACACATTTATGTTGTGTGAGGACCCAGCATGTCAAAGAACAGATCCAACATTTTCTTTGCATGTCACAATAGGCAACTAAAAGAGGTTGAGGTAGGATTGTCACTCCAACCCCATAAAACCCTTACCAGCAACAACTATCCAAATAGACCCATGGGTTGGAGGGTAGTTGCCTGAGTAGTGCAAAGATGCCATCTGCCAGGAGTAAGGAATCACCAAAAAATGGAGGATGCAGCAACACGCTACTACAGTGCATGCATCCATACTACTACTACTACTACTGCTGCTGCTTTTTCACACATTTGTTACACTGCATATTTTGAATGTTACATTCCTCTCACCCTGTATATGTGATTTTGGACTACAACCCCCGATTGACTTGATGTATATGCTTAGTTATCAACACCATATGACCTCTAGTATTTTATATCTACACCCTGGCTTTTCCCAACGCAACAGCTTTTCTTATCTCTACAATGTGTAATAAATATTCCAATAGATCATCTTGAGATTGAATGTATCAAACTCTCTCTCTCCCTCAGTATTTATTCATCAATCATTTGCCTACAAATTCATCACCATCATTTAACATCTATTTTCCATGCTGGCATGGGTTAGAAGGTTTGACTCAAAACTGCTAAGCTGATTTGGCATGATTTCTACAGCTGGATGTCCTTCCTAACACCAACCACTCCAACAGTGTAGCAGGTGCTTTTTACATGCCACTGGCATGGGAGCCAGTTATGAAATACCAGCATCGGTCACAGCTATGATCTCACTTGGCTTGGCAGGTCTTCTCAAGCACGGTATATTGCCAAAGGTCCCAGTCACTTGTCACTGCCCCTGCGAGGGCCGATGTTTGAATGGTACTTTTTATGTGCCACGGGCATGGTTGTTAGATATGTGACACTGGCATTGGCCATGATTATGATTTTACTTGGTTTCATGGGTCTTCTCTAGCACTATTTAGGTATTAACCATCTACATTGCTATAAACTAAAAAACCTGATGCAGCATTTCTCCAACACATTAACTGTTTCCAATTTTAATTAAATGGGACTTTGATGTGTTGACCCATTTAGAACCATTGTTTTGATTTTTTTAAATAATGTTCAACAATGTTTGCAGCTCCTCGTTATGAGTACAGTCTTGATTAATTATAGTTATCATGCTCACCACACTAAGTGTGTTAGTGACTAATTTACTTTAGTGATTAATTATGAATCACAGAAATCACTCATTTTTGTCATAAAAATTGAATATGTTCTTTTGAGCTTCTTGAATGAAAAAAAAAAAATCAATCTGAAGTCAACCTGCCTCTCTTACTCTTTTACTTGTTTCAGTCATTTGACTGTGGCCATGCTGGAGCACCACCTTTAGTCGAGCAAATCGACCCCAGGACTTATTCTTTGTAAGCCTAGTACTTATTCTTTCGGTCTCTTTTGCCGAACGGCTAAGTTATGGAGATGTAAACACACCAGCATCGGTTGTCAAACGATGTTAGAGGGACAAACACAGACACAAACAACAAACACACACATACATATATATATATATACATATATACGACAGGCTTCTTTCAGTTTCCGTCTACCAAATCCACTCACAAGGCTTTGGTCAGCCCGAGGCTATAGTAGAAGACACTTGCCCAAGGTGCCACGCAGTGGGACTGAACCCAGAACCATGTGGTTGGTAAGCAAGTTACTTACCATACAGCTACTCCTACGCCTATATCTGTAATTATATTGATTATACATATTGTAGAATTTTTTCATATGAGTTGAAAATCTTAGATTATCTGAGATTATCCTTTTAATTAGAAGACAAAATCTCCCTCTTAGACAGTTTTAAAAAAATCTAAAAGCTAGGGAGACAACTCCAACATATCAGCTAATGAAAGTTTTTGGAAAAGACAATTAGAAGTGAATCTTGTGGGTTAATAATCTTAATATATCTTGGTTTTGTATTCAATCTTTAAGGTATTTTCTAAACTGTCAAACACATGGCATAGTGTAGAATATTAAACAGAATATTCTCCATTTAATGTTCAACACGATAAAGGAAAGAATGTCTTTAATCTCTTGTTGTCATGTTATACTACATTGTGTATATAAATACATTCATATGTCAGGTCAGTTTGGGTGAGAAGACATGTAAGTTAGGTGTAAGTTGAGGGAGATTTGGCAACTATTTCTAGCAGGTTGAGTGACCACATAGAAGCGCTAGCATTGACTTGACCTTCATGTACATAGGTAGATGTGGTATTTATTGAAGGCACATGGCTTAGTGATTAAAGTATCCGTTTTATGATCATAAGGTTATGAGTTTGATTCCTGGCAATGCATTGTGTTCTTGAGCAAGACACTTTATTTCATGTTGCTCCAGTCCACTCAGATGGAAAAAATGCGTTGTACTTGATTGAAATCCAAAGGACCAGCTGAACCTGCCAGAGAACTATATTAAGGTTATATGTGTCTGTGAAGAGCTCAGCCACCTCCATGTTAATTTCATGAACAGACTGTTCCACTGAGTGGATAAACTGAAATACTTATCATAACCAATGGAGAGCCAGATTTTTTTATATATATCTTCATGTTAGTGCTTACAATAGCTTTGGAAGGGAGTTACTAAAGTCATAGACATACTGTGTACAGATATCTACAAGATTTTGGTTACTGCAATCCTCTACAAAGTCTCACAAACACCACTTGTCTCATTCCATACATTATTCTGTTCAATGTGAATTATTTGGACTGTAGTAGCTATCTTGGTTTATCGTAAACCTTTCCATCCTTTTTTTGAACAATTCTCTCAATAAACATTAAATTTCCATTTCTCCTTTACAAAATCTCTTTCATATAACTTCAGAACCCCTGGGGCCTGCCTATCTACATTGTTTGTCTTCTCATGTAAATCATTGATAGACATATGTGTCTTGTACATATGTTATTTTTGATTATCTATCAAATTTAATTTGGGCCTTTTGAGAATAGTTGCAGTTTTGGGATTGGATTGCTTACACAATCTTATCAAGTTTACAGGCCACTGTATAGCATTATTCAAATAAAAGTGTGCATTCTTATATAAAGTCTTGGTGTATAATAAATATGTAAGCACTGCTAGGGCTAGGTATTTTCAGTGTAAAAGTTTCCGTTTATATGAATGGTTAATCCTTCAAAATTTACATATATATATATATATATATATATATATATATATATA
>NC_068981.1:189049110-189056339 GCF_001194135.2 Octopus bimaculoides
ATATATATATATATACATATATATATTTGTGTGCGTGTGTGTGTGTGTGTTCACACACATGTACACAAACTATAATTTGTTGGATATAGTTTGTTGTACAATAAACATAGATTATATAATATCAAATATTGTTCTCTGACTCCTCTTTGACTGCACTGTTTTCAATGAAAACCACCATGTTTCATTTTAGGATTGTCCTATATTGAATGAGCTGCAGATTATTTTAAGTTTCTGTACTGAAATAACTAATTTGACTGCATTAGATTCAAACTACATAAATCATCTACAATATTGTAACAGTGTTCCTACTGTCATTTGTTTTAAAGCCTTTTATATCATGTAATCCTTTTTATTATAAGTACAAGGCCTGAAGTTTTGGGGGAGAGGAGTAGTCAATTACATCGACCCCAGGTGGGAGAGAAGAGCCATGCAAGGAACGTGAAAGGTAAAGACGATCTCAGCAGGATTTGAACTCAGAATGTAGCGCTAAGCATCTCATCCAGCATGCTAACGATTCTACCAGCTCGCCACCTTCCTTCTATATCATATAATGTTGAATTAACAAGTGCACTGTGACAGAAAGGCTAAGAAGTCTGCTCTGCAACCATGAGGTCCTTGGTCAGATAACAGTATTATAGCATCTTGGGCAAATGTCATTCTCAATAGTATTGGAACAATTCATACCTTGTGAGCAAAATTTGGTAGACATAAACTATATAATACTTGTTGGGAGGTATTGTACCTATAATACAAAAAGGTACTGCTTTGTCATGCACTGTATCATGTTGATTCTATCTAAGTATTACATTAACAGTACACTCGTCAGTAGAATGCTCTTCAACCACTTGCATATTAATTCAGAAGCAGGTAAGTCAATTGATCAATAACTGAATCCTTTTTGTCAAACTATGGAGATCCACCAGTGTTCTACAGGTGTTTATCTTTCTCCTTGAGATGGTCCTACCTTATAATAACACAAAGTCTATTTATATTTTATCACTAGGGAAAAGACGAAATTTGCAATTTTCAAATTATAATTGGTTCAGAATAGAAACAGCAGATCTTAACAGCTAGATATCATTAAATCAAGGAGAATGTACATTTCATGCACTATTGAAATAGATATAGTAAATTACATGACCTCATATCCCTAACTGGTTATTTATGACAAGTCAAACAATTATATTTGAAAATAACACATATTAGCAAAACTGATTTTTAGGCATTTTAACCCTTTGAACCTGCTTGCTAATTGGCAGAAACAGTTATTTTCAACCATAAACACAGAACCACGTGGCCACCTATTTTGGGCTTTTCAGAGATATAATCAAATGAAATAACGCCCTCTAAAGTATATACAGAGGTTCAAAGGGTTAAGCAGAAAGGCAGCAATAATGAAATATAAAAGCTATAAAGTAGGTGTTACTTAATAGATGATGGCCTCCTGGCTTCAGAAGAAGAGGAAAATCAGGGTTGTAATGTTTGTATATTTTCTAAGAATAATTTTGGTGTTCAAGTAAATAATTAAATAATTTGTTGGAAGAACGGTCGTGTTTACTAAGTATGCTTTGGAACAACAAAGGCTTGAGTTCTCTCCCACTGTGTGGTACCTTGGACAAGTGTCTCGGGTCAACCAATATATTGCTAGCAAAATGTCATAAACAGCAACTGGCTATAAGCCTATGGATATGATTGTTTGTTGAGCGGCAAACAATTACATGCATCAAAAATACATAGCAGTGTGCAGTTTTATGAGGTGTTATCTCTCTTTATGTCTGGTTGACTTTGCCTTTTAAATCCTTCCTAGGTAAACAAAATAAATCTGAGATAAAGCATTAAGATTGATAGAGTCAACAAAACCTTTGCAGGTGGTGCCCCAGTATGGCTTTAGTCTAATGGTTAAAATTAGGAAAAAGGAAAGTAAAAATAAATTAAAACTAGAAGTTTATACAAAACTATGCAGATAAATGTGGAGGCACGTGGCTTAGTGGTTAGGGTATCAGCATCATGATTGTAAGATTGTGGTTTCGATTCCTGGACCAGGCGACGTGTTGTGTTCTTGAGCAAAACACTTCATTTCACGTTGCTCCAGTCCACTGAGCTGGCAAAAATGAGTAACACTGCGATGGACTGGCGTCCCATCCAGCTGGAGAACACATATTCCATTGAAACCGGGAAACTGGGCCCATGAGCCTGGCTAGGGTTTAAAAGGGTACATTTATTTTTTATTTTATGCAGATAAATGACTAGAAGCCTACCTATATCCTAACCTTAAGTACTTGCCAGATGGAGTAAATTGCCCTCCTCTCTCTCTCCTTATTTTCTTAGAGTAAATTACAAAGAAAGTATTCAGGGTTGCCACCTATTTGGAAATCAAATCGTATCTGCCACATTTCAAAGCAGTGAGCATTAAAAAGTTATTTATAAATAATTATGCAGAAAGGAAAAGTCATTTTTAGTCAAGTAGGTACAGGAGACAACAAAGAACATATTTTGGTGTTATTGATCTCTTCATTAAATCATAGCATTCACTGTACTAGTCAAAAAGTTGAGGAGAGAATGTCCAAGTAAATATAAAATATTGACCATGTATACGTGAGAAAATGTCTAAGTTATATACAATATCATTTATGATTAAGTGTGAAAATTAATTTTTGTAGAGAATATATTATTGAGAGAAATTACTCATATCTATTCTGTTAGGGGAGAAACAAAACAAACATATTTCTATCATAGTAACAGTTGCTGGCCATATCCTTTTAAATCATGATATTAATTCTTAAATCTTGACATTTAGGCTAACAGAACAGCCCCAGCAGGGACATATATTTTTGTCATGGAAACTGTTGCTGGTCATATCATTCTAAATCAGGATATTAATAACAGAGTGTAGGACAGAAGAACAGCCTCGGAAAGGATGTTAATAACTCAAAGCTCATTTTATGAGCTGTTATTAAAATGAAATATCTAAACTGATTTTATGCTGTAGCAGTACTATGTATGTTAATCTTAACTTAACTATTAATTAAATGTTTTGCTTCTGAACAATCATAACTATCTAAATTCTAAATAACTGATTATTCCTTTCCTGTGCAGGTTTGCTTGTTAAATTATTTTGATGCATTCCTCTGAGTAATATACTCTACTGAATACTAAGTATGTCAGAATCTACACATTAATAAAAGCAGTTACAGAAGTTTGGTAAAGTTAAAGTGAATTTGATGGTAAATCAATAAGTACATGCACTGTTTAAGTTAACTACTAAAAAGCTCTCTTCCTTCACATGAAGAAAAGACAACAATCAGATACTTAATCATTAATTAATGCACACACATAGACTGTTTGTAAACAGGGTGACAACAATATGCTTCATAAACATATATTAAACTTCTCTATCAAAACAGACCCCATGATCAAACAGGGTGAGGTGTGAATCAACTAGTTTCAGCTGTCATTAAAGCTGCTGAGAATAATAATACTGCATATCTGAAATGTAAATAAGATCATAGTGAAGTTGATTGCATTTACATAGCAGTGCAATGCTATCCATGTATTTTAATTAAGTGAGGCACTGAGAGAATGTTGCTACAAATTTAATATCAACATGCTGTCATGGTCCCCTGTTAGTTAATAGACATAGCAAACTCAACACTGCTACATAATTGTAGTCAGGTCTTTTATGTTGCTGTTTATACATTTACAATAAATAGTATCAGTACTCTCTGCAACAGTTTGCAGCAAGGAAGTGATTTGATTCCTTGGTGAGACTTGAATGAAAACCCAAACTAGCCAAGTTCATTTCCATTCACAGCTGCTGAAAGCCCCATGGTTTTCAGGCATGCCACATTAGGCACAGCTGGGGCTGTGTGGTAGGGAAGTCATCTTGGGTTCAGTCCCACTGCATAGCAATTTGGTTAAGTGTCTTCTATTATAGCCTCAGGCCAACTAAAGCTTTGTAATGGATTTGGTAGAGAGAGAGAAACTGAAAGAAGCCCAATATATATGCATGTGTGCGCATACCCTGTTTGGACATCATGATGGTTATAAATGATCATTATCATCATACAAGCAAGGTTGTTCATTTCCAGTTTACTGTGAAAAGCATGTCTAGTTATGAAGCAATGGGGAAATATTACTTTGCTTGGAAAGAGATAAGGGTGAGCAACTGGAAGGGCATCTAGCCACATAAAAATCTGCTTCAAATTCCAAATAACCCATGCAAGCATGGAAAAATGGATGATAAATGATGGGAGATATATATATATATATATATATATATATATATATATATATATATATATATATATATATATGTATGTATATATATATATGTATAGAGCAGGGGTCCCCAAACAACAGCCCGCAGGTCAGTCCGGCCCACGAGGTCAGTTCATCTGGTTCACTGCTACACAACCTTTAGTGAGTACCTGCACTGAGAGTTCATTCCTGTAGCAACTGTGTTTTAACAAGATTGACTTATGAACATTTGGAAGCATTTCTCTTGTTTGGATGCAGCAACTCCAAAGCAAATATTGAAATCTTAAAAGCTAAACACCAGTTTTACAAATCTCACTAATCTTTTTTGCTGCTTAGTTTATGAGATTTGGATATGTGCACACTGGGTGGGATACAACTGTATTATTGCTAACATTGCCTTTTTTGATAATCTTTTGATGAGGAGCCTGGTGTAGCCATCTGGTTTCACCAGTCCTCAGTCAAATCGTCCAACCCATGCTAGCATGGAAAGCGGACGTTAAACGATGATGATGATGATGATGATGATGAAATATATTGGTTGTCTTTATTTTTTGTGTATTCACTGTACTGTAATTGAACAAAATGATTATGTGGCCTATGCTCGTCATTTTCTCAGTTATCTGGCCCACAGTGAAAAAAAGTTTGGTAATTTCTGGTATAGAGTGTTTTAAGTGGTGAACAGATATTGTATATTGAGAAAAAGGAGGCAGTCAGAATTCTGATTAACCCTTTATTACTGCTTTCGTTTGTTTGTGAACTCATAAACAAATTCATAAATGAACGGAAGCATTTATAAATGATTATCCAAAATTCTGACTGCATCCTTTTTCTGAATATATATATATATATAATAGAGTTATTAATATTTCTAAGTCTCTCTAAAGGAGACTACGGCAGCGGTACTGGAAATTAATAGTTATCGCCAAGCCAACATGGCAGTCCCAAAATTAGGACGAAAGCTGCCGTGAATTAGCTCCAAGAAGCCATCGCCTCTAGCTAGCTATGTGACACACGAAACCTGTGTCCTTTATAACCTTCGAACAGGGGAGGTCAGCAGTGTCCCCCTGCTGGTTTGGCATCTGCAGACTAGTTTCAGGGTGTTGCCCCTTGTCAATGCAGGTGTGTGTGTGTATATATATATATATATATATATATATATATATATATATATATATATATATATATATATATATATATACACACACACACACACATACATACATATACAATAAGCATGTCTGGAATTGCAGTAACAAATTTAATCTTTAATAATTAAAAACACGTAAGGTAAATATTAATTATTTTTTATATTTACAAACACACTACTTTATCAATGATTAACAAACATTTTTTTCAGTGGACAGATTTTTCTTTCAAATCAGCATATTAACTTCACCTGCATCTTCCGATAATATCTAATAAAATTGATTAAGTCAAATGAAGAAAATAACAAAAACAAAATCAACGTATCTGAAAGACAGAAATGTATGCTATTAAAAAAATTGTGAAATGTTTGTTTTTAAAATTGTTTTTAATTTTATAATTTTCTTTTATAAATTTAGTTTGTGAATGGAAAGATGAAATATATATAAAAACTTAAACTAAACAAATATTATATTTCTGATACAGATGTAGTTTTGATAAAGGTGAAATAAGCATTATTTTTTTACGAATTTCAGTTTCCTCTCAGTTTATATTATAAAATATTTATGTGCATGCATGGAGGAAGCATTTTTTTGTGTGTATGCATGCATACTTGATGATGGCCGTCCACTGGTGACCGAGGAAAACCATTACTGACCTTTCAGAACATTGTGCGCTCAAGACTACCTTATACTATACACTTACGGCTCCGTGGGTGACTAACAAGCCCTGCTCTTGACAAACATAAATAACTGCAAACATTGCAGACTAAGCTTTCCCCATTTGTTACACTAGCTGTGCATTTTCAAGCAGCACGCTTAAATTCTTCATGCATACGTACATCATCATCATCATCGTTTAACGTCCGCTTTCCATGCTAGCATGGGTTGGACGATTTGACTGAGGACTGGTGAAACCGGATGGCAACACCAGGCTCCAGTCTGATTTGGGTGAGTTTCTACAGCTGGATGCCCTTCCTAACGCCATATGTGTATATATACGTGTGTGTATATATATATATATATATATATTGCATATGCACACACTAACTTGCTCTCCTTTCTCTTCCAACGAGAGTATTCATGTATCTACTCTACAGCAAGACACCTATCCTTGTCCCTCTATACTTTTAAGCTCTCAGTTGACAGACACACACCCACTTCATTACTACTCCCCACCTTGCAGCGAAGGAGTTTTGTCTTGCAAGTTGTTTGGTGACCCTGTTGGTGCTGGCGTCATGTAAAAAGCACCTACTACACTTTGTAAAGGGGTTGGCATTAAGAAGGGCATGCAGTTTCAGAAACCATGCCAAAACAGACTATGGAACTTGGTGTGGTTCTTGGCCTTACTAGCTCTAGTCAAACTGTCCAACCCAAGCCAGCATGGAAAACAGACATCAAACGATGATGATAATGATGATATATATAACAAAATGCTAAATAATCACCAGATACAAAACCCAATGTTTCTGCTAAATACACTATCATCATCATCATCATCATCATCGTTTAACGTCCGCTTTCCATGCTAGGAGTTTCTACAGCTGGATGCCCTTCCTAACGCCAACCACTCAGAGAGTGTAGTGGGTGCTTTTACGTGTCACCCGCACGAAAACGGCCACGCTCGAAATGGTGTCTTTTATGTGCCACCCGCACAAGCCAGTCCAGGGGCACTGGCAACGATCTCGCTCGAAAATCCTACAGGAGACAGTCAGGCGGTACTGGCAACGGCCACGCTCAAAATGGTGCATCTCATGTGCCACCCGCGCAAGAACCAGTCCAGGGGCACTGGCAACGATCTTACTTGGCTTGCCGGGTCTTCTCACGCAC
>NC_068981.1:189057589-189060039 GCF_001194135.2 Octopus bimaculoides
GGAACCTTGGTGGACCCCTACCTCTACCCGGAATTCATTGCTGTACTCATTTCCAACCCTCACCTTACTGGCAGCATCTCTGTACATGGCTCGCACAGCTCTCACTAACCATTCTTCTATCCCAAGTTTCCTCATTGACCACCAGATAAGGGATCGGGGGACCCTGTCAAAGGCTTTCTCCATGTCAACGAAAGCCAGGTACAGAGGTTTATCCTTAGCTAGGTATTTCTCTTGCAACTGTCTCACTAGAAATAAGGCATCAGTAGTGCTTTTACCTGGCACGAACCCAAACTGCATCTCATCTAAATTGATTCGCTCCCTAATTAGTTGGGCTATGACCCTCTCTGTAACTTTCATAACCTGATCTAACAGCTTGATGCCTCTGTAATTATATCTTTAAGATAAAGTGTTTGCCATAGTAAGAACAAAATATATTCTAGTCTCATCACGAATTACATTATGAATAAATGTTTACATTTTTAAACAAAGTGAAAATTGCTATTCCAAACAGTGCACAGTATGGACAGATGTAAAATGTGAAAAGTCAAAACTCAAGTCCACATTACCTCATGGATGAATGGGTGATTTGTTAAGATTCTAAACATTCAAAAGAAAATACTTGTCTAATTGCATCATTATTCCATTTTATTTTACATCTTTACACATGAACACCTGATGTCTTACTAGTGATTTTAACAACTTTAACAAATCACAGCTTCTTTAACTAAGATACACTGAGGTGTCAACAGAGTTTTTACATTTTTAATCTCTTTCATACCTTTTATCTTGTTTTAAACTTGTTTTAGTCATTATACTCTTGCCATGCTGGAGTACCATCTTGATGGGTTTTAGTCAAACAAATCAACCCCAGTACTTATTTTTTAAAGCCTGGTACTTATTCTATCAGTCTGTTTTGCTGTACTGCAAAGTTACAGGAACATGAATGCACCAACACCAGTGGTCAAGTGGTGGTGGATAAGCGCATACACAAAGATATATGATGGTCTTCTTCCAGTTTCTGTCTACCAAATCTACTCACAAGGCTTTGGTCAGCCCAAGGCTATAGTAGAAGACCCTTGCCCAGAGTGCCATGCTGTGGAACTGAACCTGGAACCATGTGTCTGGGAAGCAAGTTTCTTTTCACACAGTCACATTTGTACCTATACTTCTTGCATTACATACATTTTATAGTGCTTAAAAAAAAAACACACACATACACACACAAATAAATGTGTGTGTGTGTATATTGGGTCATCCCATGCATAATGCAGTTTTTCAACTGCATGAGCTAAAAGCCAGAGGGAGAAAGGATAAACTACCTGCATCAACTTGCTATAAAAGCAGGCAGTAATTTTACCTTGTACTAATTCTTGTACTTATTCTTAGTACAAATTTTGAAGAGTGCAGTTAGATTTTAAACAGTTATTTTTTCAAAGCTATCATGGAAGTGATAAGGAGCATATTTGGCATATTTTGCTCCATGAGTTCAATAAAGGCCACAGTGCAATGGAAACTGCAAGGAATATTAAAGCAGTATATGGGGATTGGACAATAAGTGTAAGCCAGTGTCAACAGTAGTTCCAGAAATTGTGAGCCAGAGACTACAGCCTAGAAGAGGAGCCTCATTCTGGAAGATCTATAGAGCTCAACAAGGATGTCCTGCAAACCCTAGTGGAATGAAATCTCACCGTAACTGTTGAGGAACTAGCAGAGGAGCTTGGATTTGGTCATTCAACCATTCATAGACACCTGTGTGCCATCAGAAAATGGTCATCTTTGGTTTTAAGATGAAAAGTGTTCTTCCATCGGGATAATGCTCAGCCACAAACAGCGAGGATGACATTCCAAAGGCTGGAGCTGTTTGAATGAGACACAATGCCCCACCCACCATATTCACCGGACATTGCCCCATCTAATTATTATTTATTCTGCAGTCTTCAAAATCATTTGGACAGAAAATATATATGAATTCTGTAGACGAGGTCAGAACATCACTAGAGGAGTATTTTTTGTCACAGACAACTGAATTTTGGAAGAGGGACCTTGCAAGTCTACCAGCTAGATGGAAAAAAATTGTAGAAAAGGAAAGAGGGTGTATTTTAGATTAAAAAAGAATTCTGTTTATCTTAATTTTGATGAATAAAAGAAGTATTTAAAAAATGCATTATTTATGGGATGATCCAATATATATGTTTTCAAAATGTAACCACGTGAATTGTTGGCATTTTTTTTTTTCTTCCGTCTTCCTTTTCTCTTGGACTTTCCTCTGTCTCCCGTTTCTGAAACTGAGCTTTGTTCAAAATGTAAAACCACCTTTCTTTCCTTCCCTGAGCATCTGCTAATACTTTGCATGTACCATGTCCTCGTGTTTTTTTTTTCTTGCATTTGTTCTTCGTTTTTTTTGGATTTACTATATATATATATATATATATATATATATATCATCATCA
>NC_068981.1:189060049-189067818 GCF_001194135.2 Octopus bimaculoides
TATATATATATATCATCATCATCATTTAACATCCACTTTCTATGCTGGCATGGGTTGGACGGTTTGACTGAGGACTGGCAAGCCAGAAGGCTGCACCAGGCTCCAATCTGATCTGGCAAAGTTTCTACAGCTGGATGCCCATCCTAACACAAACCACTCCAAGTGTGTAATGGGTGCTTTTTACATGCCACTGGCACAGAAGTCAGTCAGGAGGCACTGGCAACGACCACACTTGAATGATATTTTTACATGTTACAGGTACAGGAATCAGTCAGGCAACGATCACACTCGAATGGTGCTTGTTACATGCCACTGGCATGATATATATATATATATATATATATATATATATATATATATATATGCATGCAGATAACTCATATGTAGCTTGTGTGTCAAAATATGCTAAAGTGTATAACACAATAGTATGATATAGTAGTTGTTCCATGCTTTTGCTAATTGTTGTAGGTGCCTACGTAGCCACAAACAGGCACAGACACTCTCAAAGGTCTCCAACCCTTTACCCACCAAGCTGCACCGGTACTTGGCTGGAATTCATTTTCAGCTGAGTAGACTGGAACAACATAAAATGAAGTGTCTTGCTCAAGGATACAATGTACTACGCAGTCTAGGAATGACACCCACAACCTTATGATCATAAGTAAAAAAAACCTAAGCACAAAATCAAATACCTTCACTCTCTCTCTCTCTCTGTCTCACTCACACACATAACATCATCATCATCATTCAACATCTTTCTTCCATGCTGGCATGGGATGGATGCTTCAACAGGATCTGATGAGTCAAAAGACTGTATCATGCTCCAATATTAACATACGGCCTGGTGTGAGATTTAAAAATCCTTATTACTGTTATTTAATTTCTTAATCTTCGTGAAATGTTGGCAATTACCAATCAACTTGGTTGCAAAGGTATGTGATGCCAATTCTGAGGAGCTTAGATATGATTTTGAATACTCTTCCTAACACTCTATACGTCACTAACAAAAATTGTGCTAATTGCTACCACTTTCAATTGCTTGTCCAGTTTATTAGAGAATCACAACTATCACTCCACATATTTTCTTTATTAACCACAATCACAATTTAACAATTTAAAAAAACAAAAAAAAATCAAGAAGAATCATGATGTTCTTCCCCACCACACTCACACACCTTTTTATTTGTTTCATCTTGGTTAATTTAGCATCTCCGTACTGATGAGCTGCTCATATAAATGGAACAATGCTGCAGCAGTTACACACACTGATAAATATCCTCGTATAAAAACAAACTGGTTCAACTGCGCTCAGCAAAATACTTTTACCGTTAACTCACAGATTAGTTGATTCCACTTTTCACTTTTATTCAGGTTCAACAGCCTCAGATGCTCTGAACTTATTTGTTGTATACATTCATAGGTGCAGGATTGGCTGTGTGGTAAGTAGCTTGCTTACTAACCACATGGTTCTGGGTTCAGTCCCACTGCGTGGCACCTTGGGCAAGTGTCTTCTACTATAGTCTCAGGCCAACCAAAGCCTTGTGAGTGGATTTGGTAGACGGAAACTGAAAGAAGCCCGTCGTACATATGTGTGTGTGTGTGTGTGTGTGTGTGTGTGTGTGTGTGTATCTGTGGTTGTCCCCCCCAACATTGCTTGATATGCAATACTGGTGTGTTTACGTCCCTGTAACTTAGCGGTTCAGCAAAAGGAGACCGATAGAAAAAGTACTAGGCTTACAAAGAATAAGTCCTGGGGTCAATTTGCTCGACTAAAAGGTGGTGCTCCAGCATGGCTGCAATCAAATGACTGAAACAAGTAAAAGAAAAGAATCATGAACCAAAATTGCACTAAGTCCATCAAGTTATCCTATTTTGTTTCCTTCCTTCATCAGACTATTATAAAAATTGGGAGACTAGCTGTATGACATTTTGAAGGATTGAATCCAAGCAACTTCAGCTAATGATATCATCATCATCATCACTGCTTTAACATCCACTTTTCCATGCTTGCATGTGTCAGATGGATTTTGTTGAGGCCGATTTTCTACAGCTGAATACCCTTCCTGTTGCCAATCATCACTTGTTTTGGGGCAAGTTTATATTTCCCCTTTGCCAGAACAAGGAAGATTGGCAATGAAGGCCATTACTTGTATGATGGCAACACTCATTTATAGCTATCACATGATGTCAAGACAAGGAGACATACATACCTAATTATAGAGACTCAAATTTTCAGTTTCTAACTACCACATCCACACAAAAGGCTTTGGTCAGCCTGGGTCTACAGAGGAAAAAAATTGCCCAAAGTGTTATGCAGTGAGACTAATCCCCCAAACCATGTAAATGGGAAATAGATTTCTCCAGTATACAACTATGCCAACAAAATAAAGATTAACAGAGTAATGCAGGGCAATATCATAGGTCCAACCCTGTTTATTATAACCTTTATTGTTTTTTTTTCATTTGGAAACCAAACCAGTGACTTAAACCCTTTGATGCAATAAAGCTAGTGGTACAATCTTCCTTACTAAGATCATCTTGCAATGAACATCTGCTATATGACCTCAATGTGATTTTATAATGAGTTACATAAATTAAATTTGATGTACATAAATTTCAACTTTAATACAACCAGTCTTGAAACAACTGAAATCTACAGATGGGAAAGACCCCATTTATACATGGAGAATCAATACAGCACCTGGAATTGTGAGCAGTGATGCAGCATTCTTCCAGTGATACATAAGAATATGTTGGCAGTAAATCAGTGTCCCAGCATGGTTATAGCTACATGGTTGAAACAAGTAAAAGAATTGAGAAGGAAAAAATCAATATACATATAATTGATTAGAAGTTTTTATGATGTGAAACTCCTGGTTGATAAATTAGAGATTCAAAGCTAATCAAAAGCAAGACATCATTTACTGGCTGAACTTAATGGAAAGTATGTACCACTCCCACTTGATGGCTAATATTATGACAGTCATCTTGAAAAGTTTGTTGCACAAAGTCATGTAAATTATAGAATTTACATAACTATACAGCCTATAATTTTAACATAGAAAATGCTCATAAAATGCTAAAAAAATAAACGTATTATCTCTGTTTTCAATGCACATACTTTATGAGTCAAGAAGCTAGTCTATATGCGATCATTCACACACACTGTTAGAAAAACCATGCAAATTCTTCCAAAGCACATTCTACTATCTTCAAACAGGAAGAATATATTGGTCAATGTAGTTTCAATATACAAAAGGATGGAATGGTCACAGCAAGAATGCCTTTGATCATTGTTCTGCTCAATCAGAAATAACAACAATGTATACATTTTCTAAGAACGCTGGGTATTGAAAACAAGCTGCATGACTGTGATAAGAGGAGTTGTGTTGTATTATATATCAATCAAATCCATGCCAGCATGGGAAAATGGACATTAAAACTGTGATAACGATGATGATGATTAACATGATTATGAAGTGGGTTCTCATGCAGATTGCAATGAAAGACATTGAAGTTCACTACATGAAACTAAACCAAATAATCAATAAAATTGTTTTAGACTTCCACAGATACAGCCAGCTATATTTAGAGAAACATGGTGAACAAAAATACTAACAATAAGAATCAAAAGCATGAAATGTTCAAACTCTTTCATGATTTGGCGTATGGCAGGTCTACCAAGAAGTGTTTGGTTGCAGCCTATATTAGACGGTTATAGAAATATTCCTAACCATAATTAAGGTGATAGTAGCACTAATTAGATACGTAAAGTTTTTTCAGGGCAAATAAAAGTTGCTCAAATTCTAATAAGCACCAAATGTAACTTCCGAAGCCAAACCATACCCATTCACTGCTGCTTCTATCTCTCCTTCTTTCATATTAACAGAGTTAACTACCATATGTCAATAATATACAATAAATTTCTGGTGATGCAGTTACTGATCTCTCAGAATCACGAACAATCCCATTATTCTGAATAATTTAGAATTGTTTCATCAGATGTACTTTCTGAACTTTGACTCAGTGCAAAATGTAATCGGAATGAAAGAATTAATTACATGATATGACATTAATAAATTAAATAAAAGTTCATATTTGCACTGCTCACAATTAATTAGACAACACAAAGCTTAGCTTACACAAATGACAGAAGAAAAATGGAGAGATGAAAAGTAAAATGGAAAAGGCATGGTTAGTGAGTTCAAGACTGAAATATATTTTACTGTTATTTCGCCCATCACTACATTCTGAGTTCAAATTCTGCTGAGGTTGACTTGACCTTTCATCCTTTTGGGGTTGATAAAATAAGTACCAGTGAAACACTGTGGTTGATGTAATCGACTCATCCCCACCTCCACCAAGCCACCCTTGAGGCAAAAATCTGAAATAATTATTATCAACATTTGCATTTTCAGGAGGTCAGATAATCTAATTCGTAGACAAGACAGTTACAGTGAAGATCATGTACCAAGAAATGAAGCCCTACAATATAAATTGATATAGGCTGGTGGAAGCATCAACCTCTTGTAGAATAAATTTTCTGTTACCCATGTCATATAAGCTTTTAGTTAGAAATTCCATATTCAAACTGATGAACTGATTAGTAAATGAGCAAAAGCAGTACTTGTTCAATGCATTTTTCTTAAACACCTTTGAACTGAACTTGGCTCTCCCTCTAAGAAGATCAGATGAAATAAACCATTTTGAAGAGCTGGTAATAATGAAACTAGGTGAGCTTGTTCTCCACACTATTCTACAGAGGGAGACTTGTGGTTTAACAGCAGTGTTGATTTGTACAGTGAGACTAAATATATGCTTATTAGGCATAAATACATATTTGTAATTACAAATGTAAAACAAACATACTGTATAGTCTTCTTTTCATTAGATTTCTTATAATTCTGGGAAACAAATATGTGGTGATATCAAAAAGTTCCCAGACTAGTTTTGTAGTGTACCAGCATATGGTAGCACATGGTTGCATGCATAGTGACAGCTAGCAGTGACCTTCACGAGACAGTGACCTTCATGAGACAGTGTGCCGTGTGACATCACTGTGTTTACTTTACAAGTTGTGACATTTGTGTTTCTGTGATCATGTATATGGTGTAGTCTGTGATTTTGTCATGGATAGAAACAAAGAGCCAATGTGAAATTTTGTGTCAAACTCAAGAAGTCTGCTACAGAGACATTGAACATGTTTCAAAGCTTACAACAATGAGGCAATGGGTCATACACAGTATTTCAAATGGCATGGGTGCTTCAAAATTGGTAGAACATCCCTGGAAGATGAGCAATCTGGAAGACCTGCCATGAGCATCACCCCCAAGAAATGTCATATAGTGCAACGAGAATTCATCCTCAGAGCCAGACCATCAATCAAGAGTTCTACTGCGACATTTTGAAGCATGTGAGGGAGGACATTTGGCGAATGCGAGCAAATCTGTGAAACATGAAGAATTGGATTCTTCACAAAGCTCTCCTCAGTTGTGAGTTTCTTGCCAAAAACAACAAGGTATCACTTCCACACCCACCCTATTTACACTAATGTCAAGATCCAGAGCAAATCGCAGGTGTTCAGCTTGTTTACAGGGAAAAAAATTTCAGGCTGGATTCCAAAAGTAGCAGGAACACTGCAACTGGTGTATTGCTGTGCAAGGTGACTATTTCGAAGGAGATGATGTTAAAACTTAGGTAAATAAGTTACTTTTTTTTTTATTAAACATAACTAATCTGGGAACTTTTTCATCCTGTGTCGTAGAAGCATGTGTCCAAACTTTTGAAAATGTTACTTGCAATAAACTCCCCAGGGAAATTTTTATTAATGTAATACTACAAAATCTAAGAACTAAAACAAGGAATTATATCAGAAACAAATCAATAGGCATAATTTTACCAGTATATATATATATATTCTAAGGTATAATTTTCAGCACCATTATCTGGTGAAGTTCCATGTAGAGAGTTCAAGAGTTTGAGAAAGTAAGGAGTTACTTCTTAGTCACTACTCCTCCCTGCTTCACTCTAGCTTGAGTTAACAGTACCCCTAAAGGACCCCAGTTAAGTGTCAAACAGTAGATGGTCCTTTGATGGTTTAGGTATATAGGCCTCAGAGAAAGCCTAGCCCCCAAGACATGTAGCACAAAGGCTCACTGGTATGTTGGCATGCCCTGATATCACATGTACTAGTTCCCTTACTACATGATTAAATAGACCCTGTACCTCAAGGCCAAGCTTGAGACAATAAGTGAATAGTAGAGTAAACTGTAAATACACCGAGAGAAACAAAGAAATATGTGTCTTCTGACTTTGACATGGGGATCCATGAGCAACAATACCTGTAAAACTGACATGACTCATTGAAAGAAATAGAGACAAACATTGATTTTTTACAGTTCTCTGAGCTGGTTCCACATAAAAAGCACCCAGTACACTAAAGTGGTTGGTGTTAGGATAAGCAGCCAACCATAGAAACCATGCCAAAACAGACAGTTGAAGCTTGGTGCAGTTCTCTGGCTTGCCAACTCCTGCCAAACTGTCCAACATACGCCAGCATGGAAAACAGTCATTAAATGATGATGATGATGTTCAATTTGAATATCTATAAATTGACACCTCAGACAAGGATGATGCATAGTGGTAGTGCAGAATTAGTGGTATCAGACAGAGTAAAGGTAATAAAACGAGAAGAGAAGCTTGAATGGATGGTGTGATGTTGAGTGAGTTTTTAACAAACAGCTAGATGACTTTAGGATTTAGGGTTGCATAACAGAAGCCCCATCCTTGATGCAGGACCAGTATTTCATTGTGTGTTTGACTTGAGATTTGCAGAAAATCAGCAACTGATCAGAGCTGGAGTATTTTTATTGCGTTAAATAGGAAAGATGGTCTCTGGGGTGCTATTTATGTAATGTTATGAATATGAGATTGCCAGCAGAGATTATCAGAGATTGTGAAGCCTAGCAGTTGTAGCAACTTTTATGTTTATAATCACATGTTGCTAAAGGCTACAGAATATGGAAGTATAAAATATTTTCTTTGATGTGTGTGTGGTTTTGTTATCTTTATAGTACCACAAGCTCGGGTATGGCTGTTTAGTTAAGAAGCTCATTTTGCAATCATGTGGCTTCAGGTTCAGTTCCACTGCAGAAAACCTTGGGCAAGTGTCTTCTACTATAGTCCCATGTCAATCAATGTCTTGTGAGTTAATTTGGTAGATGCAAACTCTGTCCAACTGCTTGACAACCAGTGTTACAGTGTTGGTTTGTTTACATCTCTGTAACTTAGAAATTTGGCAAAAGAGACAAATTTGGCAAAACAGCAACATAAGTACGGGGTCAAGTTTGTTCAACTAAAACATTTTAAGGTGGAGCCCAAGCATGGCTGTTAGCCATTGACTGAGACAAAAGATAGAATATGAAACTGTCATGATCTAGGTAGCAAATGGATTAAATGTCTATGTGAATAAGTTTAGGCAGGAGTGAAAATTGGTATCATCTGCATTGGAGCAAGAATTGCTAGAGGTAGCAGCAGGTAAATATTTAAGGAAGGAAGAAGCTGGGTGGCGTAAACCACGTTTATTAGGGAATCAATTCAGAAATAAATATAACAGGGTCAAATAAGTCAGATCAGATGTTGAAATGGAAAGGTTTTTAACAAACATACTAATTTGGAAATAGTTTCAGAAGAATGATTCCTCATGTAATATTTTCATTACTCATATAAAGTAATTCATATACATACACACACACACACAGATATATATA
>NC_068981.1:189068727-189101377 GCF_001194135.2 Octopus bimaculoides
ATATATATATATATATATATATATATATATATATATATATATACACACACACAAAAGTATTTCATATATATATATATATACATATATATATATGTATGTATATATGTATGTATATCCTAATGGAAATATTTCATATTTCTACAAAGAGATATATTTGCATGAAGAAGTAGACGCAGTATAGCAAATTCAAACAACAATAATTTAATATGATAAGAGCAAAGTTAGTAATCTTTTTCTTATTAATATGATTGATATATTCATAAGGTTATTTTCAAAGCATCGTGAATATTTCCCATTTAATGTTTTATGCCGTGGAATAAGAAAGTTTTCAATTTGTTGCTGTCATGTCATATGAAATATTAGATGTATTAGTACATTTGTGTGAAAATGTAAGATCTGAAATAGCGTAATTAATTGGCGCCTAGCATTTCAGAAGAAGGAAACGGCAAATTAATAAAAATGGCTCATTTACACGCTTTAGACAGTGACCATGTCTCCTTTGCTATTCAGATAATTTGGACTTTAAGTTATATGAAGTTAAAAACTATAAAGTTGTGTAAAGCTAAAGTAAAATTAAATTGCTGGTGTTTTGTACCGGGTAGTGGTAACACTTTTATAGAATGAAACATAGAACAGAGCAATATTGAAGTTAGTAAATTCTTCAGAAACAATCAAATATGTTTTATGTATTAAATATATCATCATCATCATCACTTAACATCTGTTTTCCATGGTGGCATGGGTTTGAAGATGTCAAGCTCCAATGTCCCTTGGCATGGTTTCTACAGTATGGTGAAAAATAGGTGCAGAGAAATTGTAGAGATGCTGGAGCAGAGATAAGTTATGCATGCTGTGTAGAAAAGATGAGATGATGAGGACTAGCTAGACAACTCAAGTACAATTCTTTTGTCTGGATGAAAGGTGAAAGGAATGCAATGGAGTAGCTATATCAATCACATAGAAAATTGGATACAGTAATTAGAATAGCCCAAGTATGTGATACAACAATTATGATTAGTCTATTAATGGACAACGCAACAGTGAAAATTATCTTCACATACACACCACAATCATGGTTGACAGATGAACAGAAAGACTACATTTACAAGGCCCTCCTGTAAACTACTGATAACAACTGATAATTACCTCATTATGGTGATTTTAATGGATGTGTTGAACCACACTATCATGGCTTACTTGACATACACAGACGTTATGGATATGCATGAGAAATGAGCAGGGATCAAAGCTTCTGAGTTTTGTGAGGCAAATGACATGACCATTTCTAACTCAGATATCATGAAACCAAACATACACTGGTCACTTACCAACTGAAACACAGAAACCGTTGTAAACATTCCATTCAGACCTCTAGTTTGACAAAAAACTTTCCTACCTCACCAGTCTTGGAGGCCATAATAAATAAGCAATCATAGGATTGATCTTTCCTCTTTAGAAAGAGCTTTTAGAGTCGCAACATTTTAACTCCAGGTTTAGTTACTATGTGTCTTGCCATTCCTAATGTTATAAGTCTTGGGTGATCTTTTCATCATGCTAAATGGATAGTGCAAATCAAAGTTCCAGTATTTATTGCTTCATGACTATTGTCTTGCAATATACAGATGTTGTGACTCCTCACTGTGCAAATTAGCAGATTAAGGAAGGCCAGTTTATTGTCCTTCAACTTTTCTTGTGTGAACTGTACTGATAATCTAATTATGGTCCAGTAATATTTACATTAATGAAGGCAGCCTGAGTAGGAGTCATCTATACAACTCACAAAAATACCCCTGGTATGGGTAATAGATTGAAAACAATAAAACAAATGAAAAAACTGGTGAGTGCAATGACTGAAATATTGTGAAATACCAACCAAAATGAAGACACTAGTTTAAATATATCAGTGTAAAATAATAAGTTAAATATACTAATACTAACTTAGCTAGTTTTCAGTGCAGATGGTATCTCAGTAATTTTTCTCACTGATTTATTACTATATTAAATATCTTACATTTTCCATTATTTTATTTTTTTTACTGGAAAGATTTGTGAACAAAAATGTAAGTATAAGAAAATTTGTTATTCTAAACAGACTTATGAATGAAAAATGTCACAGATCTAATTGTCAAGATATATTGGATAGAGTAGAAAACCTTCAAAACAACAGCTTGAATAGATTATTAAGTAGATGCTGTCTCATAAAAAAAGAAAATTTACAAAACTTATACCTTAGTGAAGAATTCTAAAACATTTTAGTGAGGTCTCCAATATCAGGATAATGCAGTCTTTTAACATATTGCTGCCAACTGCACCTTCCCTTGCATAAAGCCACTATTTGGCAAAGAATACAGATACAAATGAGAAGAAAGAGTCTTGGGTAGTGCCTTGGGAGGCAATTGGGCTGCTTACAAGGGTGAACGCAGTAAACTGTGTCTGAAGTACTTTGTTATTATTTTAGAGAAAGCATGTCTAAACTATTTGGAGAACTGTGTCATGCTCCAATGATTTATTTAACATGGTTTGTATGGCTGACAGTAAGAGGAGAATGGTGGGGAACAAGATCGAGGAGGGTGAGTGATTAAAGTTTGCAAGAAAGTAGCAGGAGAGCGAAAGATTGCTAGACACAGGTAGAAAAGTGAATGTAATGAATGGTGAACAATGGTGAAAGGATGGTCAATGGTAAATGTGAGTTGGAAGGGGAGGTTATTAAAAACAGAAGTGGCTCCAGGTGGAGGAGGTGATGAGTGACATTACAAAAAGGGTGAAGAGTAACAGACAAATAAAACTGTCAGTAGATGAGAGACAGGGAGACTTGATGGGGTGGGTTGGCACAGGTTGAAAGAGGGGGTGAATAAAAAAAAATAGAAAGGAGGCATGACCTTCAAACATTGGGCCTCACAGAGGCAATGACAGGAGACCAGGACCTTTGGAGATATGCTGAGGGCATCCAGCCATAATAAAATCTGCTTCAATAAACTCCACATAAGCACAGAAAAGTGAACACTGAAATTATGATAATGATGATGTGCTTTGTATTTTAAGTCATAAAGACAAAAGTGATTTTTCTCTTGTAGAATATGTTAGAATTTTGTCTAACAACCAGATCCAGATCTATCTATAGAAATAATCACTGAATCTAAGAGCAACCTAACAACATATTTAATTCAATGAATTCAATGACAAATAGTAATTGTTAATGAAATCAGAAGTAAGATATTACACTATACTGATATTTTTATTCTGACAACATGAATTTTTTGTTATATAAAAATAGAGATTTGTTCATTGCAGACATTGAAAAAATTTGAAACTCAGTCACATGGTGCTGAGTTGCAATAATTTAATTGAAAACAGACATTTTTAGGATATAAATTTCTGCAACAGTCACTGCAATTTATGCGGTGGCTTCTGAATCCATGCTTTTTTTTACCTGTTATATCACAGAATTAAAAATTTATTTTTGTCAACCTTAAAAAATTTAGGGCTTTACTAATCTGTCTTTGAAAATTATTGTGCAACAAAATTAAATGTTTTGAAAATTAGTTTAGATCTGCCATAAAATTTATACACAGTGATTGTTTTCTCTCAGTATTAATCAGAACATAGAATTTATCACTAAAAATGATCAAAATTTTAAAGGCTATTTTCATTACTGAAACAAAAGTTAAACTTGCTTTAACAAGGAAAAAAACATTAGAATGCTTATTGTCATGTGGTGAAAGTTCATCCCCTTCCTCAAACTTCTGAAAGTAATTTGTAAATCTTTTACATGTAAATATTATCTCACCTTAATTTCAGCTGAATTTTATCAAATTTTTGGCTTATCTAGCATTATTGCTAGATTTTAAAATGCCATTCAAAACCATATACATGCAGTAGATAAACAGTTAAGACATTATTGTATGTTCAACATACCTTTTACAATCACTGTGTGCCTGTGTATCTCCTTCATTCCCACACAGATGCATATGCGCGCATGCACATGTACACACACACACACATACACACAGAGTACTCATAACGTTCATGCTTTATTATCCATCCATAATATTTCTTCCTGTATACAGCTTATATTTTAAACCAGATTAAAAGGTCAAATCCTCTGATTTCTAAGTCCTTCATACTTTATCCTTAAGCTCTTCATTTTCTGAAACATTACATAAAGAATATATTCAAGAGGACAAATATGTTAAGCTAAAATATTGGTTTCAAATTTTGGCACAAAAGGCCAGCAATTTCAAAGCAAGGGATGTCAGTTGCAAAGAGTTATCCCCTCCTGGTACTTAAATGGTACTTGTTTTATCAACTGCAAAAAGATAAAAGGCAAAAATCAACCTGGCAGCATTTGAACTCAGAACGTAAAATAGGAAGAAATACCACTAATCACTTTGTCCGGTGCAGTAACGATTTTGCCTTTATGCAAAAATATCACATTTTATTAGTAATGTGTACAAAATAGATGTTGTTCTTATGTGAATATTCTGCTAACTTCATGTTATTTAGTCCCATGTCAGCTTTGAGGAAGCAAACCTATGTTCAATGGTGTTTCAGTTATGATCTACCATACCAATTCAACATGTCTTCCAAGTAATAAAATGTTCTCGGAAAAAAAAAAAAACCCACCATCTTTGCACCATTTCCAAAATCCAGCTCAACACACTTCACCTTCCAACTGAAGCTTGCACTGTATATACCTGACATATACATGTAATTGCCATATAAGTTGATAACCCTCTCACACCACTATATTCTTGATGGACCTATCTAACACATATCATATAAATGAAGTTCACACCACCAACAGCCTTCCTCTATACTGCACACAGTCACCTCTCTGTTCTTTCCAACTCACCACATGCTATACCACTTGCTATCAGCTTTGTCTTCTCAGTACTCACCATCATATATTTTGCTCTATACATTCTTTCCATGTATTCATCTCCATCAATCCATCTGCACTCACTGCTTTAACACCAGACCATCAGCATCTAATTCCCATAGTAACCAACTCCATTCTATTTCAAGTCAACACTTGTGTTCACAACTACATATAGTAGTGGATGAAATACTAACACCAGGTGAACTCCAGCCTTCACTTCAAATTTTTCTCTGTTTCCTTACAACAGTGCCCACTCTTACACATCACTTTTTAAACTAATCATATCTCTAATAAGCATATACATATATATTTTTGATGTTTGATTAAGTACACCAAATTACACTAAAGCTCCTGCCTCAGCTAAGTAGTGCAGCATATGGAGACTTCACTGGACATAAGATTAACTCTGAACATTGTATGACTTAAGATATTCTGATGGTAAAGGATGAATGGTAGGAAGGTGTTGATGCAATAGGGGCAATTAGGGACCTATTTCCAGTCACAAATAAATTGTTTTCATATGATGGGTAGACTAAACACTAAGCGAGACATCAAAGATGAATTACTTGCACTTAAGACATGAATCAATCAAAATCTAAAGCCAAAGAAGCTGTAAGTACCCAAAAAATAACAAACTCTCATTGTTTTTAAATCTTAAGCTGTACTTACTAAGCCTATTATTTTCCATCATTTCCTCCCTATCCATGGATGCTCAACCACCCACTTCATTGTCTTCCTATAACTCAGAAGGAATCTAAATAATAGGCTAAGTAAGTACAGCGTAAGATTTTGGATAGTTAGGATATCAGAAGTATCAAACACTGTGAGGAAGCAGGAATATGTGATGGTTTGAACATGTAATAACAATGAATAAATGATTGATGAATGCTGCATGTCAAAAAGGCAATAATCACATGTAGTAAATGTTTAGCTATTGGTCAATATTGATCAACCATTACTGTACAAAACCATGTATACTTGGTTCCATGCACTTGAGAAACAGGAACTGATATAACTCATATTTGATTGTGGGGTACTTTACAGAATTCTCCACATTTTATATGATGTTACTGGCCAATAGAAAGAGGTCACAAAAACTGATTTGCATATGTTTAGCATGTTATGTCAACAGGAAAAATTTAATGAGTGCAATGAGGGTTAAAAGCATTCAAGCCTTAAGCATGCCATCGTTTGGTTGGTATTTGGAACTACATTACCAAAAGTGCTCTTTTCAATTTCAAAAAGTGGAGAGTGAGATTTGAAAGACATTTGTTTCAAGCAGGTCAAGTTACCACATAGAAGTTCCCTTATTGGCTTGTAATTTGTATTTAATTACAGCCTTGATAAAAGTAAGCTAAAGAAAATATATGATGAAGTCTTGACAGTCCTTGTGCCATGTAAGAAGCACATATGCTGTGGCCACATTAAAAAGCACCACTGCTGAGGCCACATAAACAGCACCCAGTACATTCTGTAAAGAGGTTGATGTTATGAAGGGCAGACAATGGAACCTGGTAAGGGTTCCAGCCTCGTCAGCTCTTGTGAAACTGATCTATGGAAAGCAAATGTTAAATAATGATGATGAAGATGATGATGAAGTCATTAAGTATGAACTTAAAGAGCTTCTAACTACAGACAAATTGACAGAAAACAACAGAGAGACAATATGCAAAAAAAAAATAATAATAATAATAAATAAATAAAAATAAAAAGCAGAGACTGAAAATGATGTTGAATAGCAATTGAAATAAATCATTTCTGGCTGAAGAAAAGCATGATTATATGAGTTTAAATAGGGATTAGATGCTATACAGTAAAGTGGATTAGTTTTTCATGTGAAGTTTCAAATGTTTAAAGCTGATCAAGAATTTGACAAAACATAGAAGTAGAAGTAATAGTTTGTTTCTAATATGTCTGAACAGCAACTGTGATGTAACTCAGTGCTGGAATGATGAATGTAAAATATGTTTAAAACAAGAATATGGAGAAATGTATTAACCATGGAATTTTGTTTGTTGAGGGAAAATAATTGAATAAAATATTAAGAAGTAGTGTGACAAAATAAATAAGAAATAATTTAGAGAAATAATTAATTATTATTATCCACATTAAACTAGGGGAATAAATATTTTAAGTTTTAAAAACTATATTGAAAGAATAGCAATTAAATATATGCAATATTTTGTGGACCAATAAGTGCTTCTGCTGTTAAATTTTGCTGATTTCGTGATACAGACTGTTTTTAAATATCAAATAGTTTGAGTTAATACATTATTTTGCTATAAATAAAATCATAATAATGTGTTTTATGCTTGCATGCATGTAGATGTGTAGCAGCTAAAGAAAAGAGGTTGATTTCATTAGTTGAGACATCATATCTGAAGAAATATATAATAATGTTCATCTGTCATTGTCAATGGTGACTAGGGTATCACATGGAAGAAGATGGGTATGTGTCCAGCTGTGGCTGTTCAGGCCAATGTGTTCTTTGAAGGTTCTGCCACAGGTCAGGTACTGGTAGTCTACTGGGAATGATGGCAAGAAGTTGGCTCTAGACTTGTGCAACTCATGTTTTCTTTGTGATCCTGCAATCCTATTCTGTTCGTAGGTAAAACCTCTGTTGGTGCAGCTATGTTAGGCAGGGTGGTCTAGTACTTGCATTTCCCAGATGTCAAGGTTGATCTGAAAGCACTATTTCCATCATCTCACAATATTCTGTGAAAACGTGTCTTCCTTGCTAAGAAACAGGTAAAGTTTGGTGAGAGGAAAGGCACCAAGCCATAGAAAATTTACCTCAATGAACCCTGTCCGATAAATGGAAGAGTGGGTGTTAAAATGGTAACAATGATCTCACATACACATATTGACCTTCACTCAGAATCAAGGATATCTTGACAACTTGTACCATGTTTATGCTGACTGTTCAAGAGTACTAGGTAACTGTGAGCAGACACAGATACATTCTCTACCCTATCATCCTTGACCCAACAAAACATCCAGAATGAGACAGATGGATGGAGAGAGGGTTACACCAACACTTGATTGTACTAACATCAGCTGACAACTTGAAACCAAGTGTCTTGCTCAAGAACACAATGCACCACTTGGTCCATTAATCAAACCCACGACATGTGATCATGAGTCCAAAAATGCATGTGTGTGCTAAAGGGACAGAAATTGCTCACATGTTTTACAATCTCTTCGTTTCAAACATTGCAGCAAGAAATTTTGTTCATTGAATTTATAACTGTTCCATTGCTGTAACATCATTTGCATCAAAGATAACTGACAATATAACCCTATTCAGTTAAACATGTAATCATTTCTGTGAAATTGCAGATGATAATTAAAGGTAAAATCACACACACAAATGACTTGAAATAAATAAATAAATAAATATTCAATCAAATTTTGGAGAAATGTTTCACAAAAATAATTTAGTGATAAAACTTTTATTAAACAATAAAATTATTTATGTCGTCTTAAATGTTCTGTTTTTCTTTTAATATTGAGCAGAGATTTAAACATAATAAAATAGTGATTTTTACTTTTAGGAAATTGCTTGTAGCCTATACATTTTACATAATAAATTTTGTATTTAATTGCCAATTTTCTTAAATAAGCTATATTCCAGAATAATACTGCAATAAATGGAATGGAACAAAGGAATTCAAAAGTTTTAGTGACATACTATATTACAATATTTGACTTTAATGATGTAATGGAAATTAATTTTATATAAATTATAGAAATAAAACTGTTATAAATCTTTGCATATTCAGTTTCATTATCATTTTAAAATGAGTTCTCGTAATATAGAGTAACACTAAAACAGCTGCTATAAAAAAAATCTGCATTGATCATCAGCATCCCTGTATATCCTCAGCGAGACTGAAGAGTCCACTCTGCCCTGTGTTACCTGCATTCATTCTACAACCACATGACAGAATGTTAAAAGAGCTAGGTGTCAGCCACAGACTAGTATAGCTTGGTAACTTGAAACAAGCTTTTGCAAATTGCTTTAGATGCCTGTATAGTCCTAAGCAGGCATAAACAACCTCTTGACTCACCTACCTTTGACTCAACAGTGCATCCAGGATGTGACAAGTGAAGGGGAAAAAAGCTGTACCAGTACTAAGCTGGGACTCATTTTCAATTGAATGGACTCGAGCAATGTAAAATGAAGGAACTGAATCCATGATATTATGACAATACACTAAACATATTAATCACTAGGCCATCTGCTTTCGCTGGATATGTACTGGATGCATATCATCATAACATTAGCTCCGAAGAGGTTACTTCTCTACTTTACGCTGTCTCGGTTGTCTTACTACAGTAAGGTAAAAGGCAGGATAATGAAACAAAACCAGGGTGAAGGTGAGGTAGAAAGGAGAGTAACAGAGGAGAACCAGAATGATAGGAGTGACAGAAGAGTAAATAAAGGAAGAGAGTGACAGACAACAACATGAGAATAGAATAGAAACAGCATGAGCAGTGTGATAGAAGAAAGGGTGATAAACTAGAGATAGAATAATAGAATGGGGAGTATTTGAAGTAAGAAGCAAGTTGAGAGAGAGAGAGAGAGAGATGGATGTCAACAATGAACAATAAAAGGAAAGAGTAGAATGAGAGAATAATGTCTATCAATAAAGATGGGTGATAGTAAGAGATTGGGAGTGATTTATCTCAATAAAGAAGAGCGAATTCTTTAATTATCAGAGATTTTAGATAAGTAGTTTGGCAATTTATAGCCAATCAAGCACTGTAAATTAGAACATTTTGCCATTCTCTTTATTACTATTTAACACTTTTGTGACCATATTCCAAACAAAAACAAACTACCCATATTTTCCTATTAATTCTCCAAATAATCAGAATTTAAAGGAGAAATAACAATGGTTTTTTTTCTTTTCTTTTTTTATTGATTTCTTAGGGTTATCAAGTGGGTAATTGAAATATAAGTTAAAACAAATTTGCTACATAAAACTATCACGGAATGATTGCTTTCTCCATTTTTTTTTTATTAGTTTGGTCTGAAGAAAGAGACTGCCTACGACCTCTACAGGTTATCATGATGAAAGAAAGGGAGACGAGTGAGTTTGTAAATACCTGAGGGAAGAAGGTACAAGACCATTCAACTCAAGACAACAGATTTCACTCTCATAGTTGATGTCTGATTGTCTGACAGCAACTCTGTGGCCCAGAACTGAAGTGTGTTGGTGAGCAACTTCATACCAATAGAATGGGACTTTATTTGGAATGGTCTAGGACAGGGGTTCCCAAAGGGTGGAATGACCAAAATGGGACAATGGATGTAAAAAATTTTTTTTTTAAATAAAGGGTTAATTAGGTTAAGTTTTATTTGTGTAATACTGCTATATTGAATTTGCTGCAGAAAATGGTCTGTGATGATGGGTGGGGGCACTAGGAACGTATCCTTGGAATCAAGCAGGTGGCAGCCTGAAAAAGTTTGGGAACCACTGGTCTAGGAGGTTTGGATGTCTGTCTGTTTTTAGTAACATCACTAAGGAGTTGAAATATTTTCAAGCACTAAAGTGAGGGTTAGACTTTATGATAAATTTTAGCCATGTCATGTAGATGTGCATCCAACAGGAAAGATCATCAGTGACTGTGAGGATTAGCACTGGTAGTGAACTTTCTGATTCCTTTAAAAACTATCTGTTTTGTATTGTAAGGACCTTTTTTTTTTTTTTGCTGAATGAAATATTACTCTGAGATTTTTAGCTTCTGTAGTTTCATCAGTTTTTAATGTGAAGTTCATTAATTGTGAAATGTACAAATTCTATATATAAAGGCATTCTGTGTAATGCAATTGAAAATAGAATAGTTCTTTACATGTTATATTAAAATGATATCAGAAAGATGGAAAAATGAAAGAACAATTAATCCCAAAGGGATTTGAACCCAGAAAGCACAAGTATTTATTTCAGCAAACATCCTACCTTGTCCATCTTAACATTACTGAAAATATTTCTTTACATATTAGAATTTAAATATAAGCTGGGAAGCTCCTCTATGAAACAAATCAATAGTTTTAATCTCTCTCTCTCTCTCTCTCTCTCTCTCTCTCTCTCTCTCTCTCACTCACACACACTCACACACACACACACACACACACACACACAAATTACCATAATGGAATATAGAACAGTGACTCAATATGCTAGAAATAGCTGACAAATATCCCTTCAATAAGATTCTACAGTCTTAAAAAAGAAAGGATACATCACACAGTTAGGTGCTTGGTATATAGAAAAATGGAAAGGTCATGGTTGGAACATGTTTGACTGTAGATCTGCTCAATCAAGACTGATTTGGGGCAACAAACAACAACATGCAATACAATTATAGACAAATGTTTATATTTTTAAGATTCTTTCTTGTTTAAATTTGTAAATTTGGCATATCTTAAGTATTGCCAGTTTTCAAAGGATTAAAATAGATTTACTATTTTGGGCCAAAATGAAGTAAATCTTTTCACATAGAGAAAAAAAAAATCAATAATCAAATACATAAAATAATTTGAAGTCTAGCAACAAAAACAATCAAAGAACTATTGACCCATTAAATGATTAACATGAAAGCAAAATGGCAGTAAGTACTTGACATGAATAAATGCAAAGAATGTTGTAACATTTGCAAAGAAAAGCAGTTAATAAAAGAAATATGACCAGTGCTAAATTTAAGTTGCCTCATCAGCCAATGAAATTATTTTTGGGTATATTTGTGATATTAATATCAGGTTCCAATCAATAATTTTATTGATAAGATTTCAGGTACTACATGATGTATTTATACATTTAATACCAGTTTGCCTGCAACTACAGCTAGTTCTATGTTGTAAAACTTCTTATTCTAAAATACAACCTTACCGTGAAATTTTATCTAAGAACAACTCCATAGGTCATATTCCCACACCAAGCTTAATAATGGAAAAGTTAGCTACTTTGCAAGATTCCTATAAATTCTAAGTTATTTTCAAAATCAATTGAAACACATAATAAATTTCATCAGCAGAAATATGGTCACGAGAGATTTGTAATACATTTTAGTGTGCAATAAGAAGGTTAAAACACTGTTCTTAGACTCAGTATTTAATTTCATACCTTTTAATTCAAATTCAAATTCATTTTTTTTTTTTGTACCACACTAAATAAGTAGCTGACATCACAGATAGTATCTAATTCAGTTTCAAATCTCACTGAAGTCAGCTTTGTTTCTAGGTTCACTGTCACCAACATATTGGCAATATATTAGCAGCATATAAAACTTCTGAATTAAGGCCTTTTGGAGAAAATAAAAACTAATTAGTTAATTAATAATTCAAGTAGCAAGAAAAGGAAAACTCTTATCAATGTCAATTTAATCTGAACTTGGCAAGTATGCGTGATGACTACAGACATTTTTCAGTCCTATTAGGCTTCCTCAACAAAGCATAACCTTCTCTGTTCTTGCCAAATTAGTGATAATCACTATTTTGATGTACAATGCACATGAATAGACGTCAAAAACTGTCATAACTGAGGGAATTTTTAGTTTTATGATGCTTCTATCGTTTACTTATTTCAGTCATTGGACTGTGGCCATGCCAGGGCACCACCACCATGCCAGAGTACAAATCCGCTCCCATCCCTCACCTAGAAATGGCAGTCAAATCTCTGCCAAATCATACTAACATATTGAGTAATGTAATCTGAGATAAATGATATCTGATGTGATGTGTTGGATATGAGCATGATCAGGGATGATCTGGATATAAATAGAAACATTACTCACAAATAGTGTCACAAGGCAAAACCAGTCAAGAAGAGTTCATCATTGTCCAAGCTACACCCATGATAAGATTTGAACTCTGTACTGCAAGGCAATGAAACTTGTCAGTTATATGATGTTCCCACATCTTCAAATGGCAATCTACTTAACCCTTTCACTACTGTATTTATTTTGAGATGCTCTGTTTTTCTCTCAATTACTTTAATTATAACAAAGAATTTAGTAAAATAACTTAGTTATCATTAAGGTAGTGTTAGGAGCATTAATTGTGACTAAGACTTGGTGGAAGATTTTAATTCAAAACTATGAAAACAAGACATATGTAATACAGAGCCAGAGCTGGTTTCAGCCAGGTTGGTAATGAAAGGGTTAATGTAATTATTTGTGGTTAAGAGCCAACAACACTTGAGCATCTTTAACCAAAAACTAGTTGTGTATCCCTGGCTGTTGGTGGTGGCTCTGTACGCTTAACCTATTATGCATCAACCACTGCTCTATGTTTCTTATTGAAATCCAGTATCTCAATATAATATGATCTTATGGATATATTTTCTTAATATCAACATAAGGATGGACAGATAATTTTACATCATAATTCAAAAGGATTTCACTCTATATATTAAGTTTCATATAACAGATAATGTTTGTTTGGAAAGATCAATAAAAGATATATGTTCAATGTACATTATTGCCAATGGCAGTTATGTGTCGAGTTTCACCAACAGATTATGCTCAACTAACTGTAAACAGCTGTTCCTACTCTATTTCCTGGTTGGAAATCAGAATTTTTTCCTTACTACATCATGATAAAAGGTCAGTATTTACAGTTAATAAAGATATTATTTGAAAGTGCTAATCTTCCAATGATTTCACCTGAAATACTAAGTATGCCACATTTCCCCAAATCTCTACATTGAATTCTATTACAGTAAATCAGTTTCTGGAGGCTCTTCAAATACTTTTTCATAGCAAATTGCATAAGTTTATCACCTATTTCTCCTAGTACTCTATGCATAATATTAGACCAAAAATGCTCACATCAGCCACTACTTTCATCATCATTATTTAATGTGTGGCTTCAATACTAGCATAGGTTGGATGGCTTGACAGGATCTGATGAGTTGGAGGATTGTGCCATACTCTAATGTCTATTTTGGCATGATTTCTATGGTTGGATGCCCTTCCAGATGCAAACCAATTTACAGAGAGTGCTGGGTAGGAATTTTTTTCTCTCCAGTCATGAGTGCTAACATGGATCATCTTGTAATTTGCTACACTAAATGTCTAAAGTGGGTCTTACAACTTAGGTAGAATAAAAGAGTGTTCAATGATGCATGGTAAGGGATAAGAGGAAAGAATGGGAGATGATGGTAGGTATGGTAGAATATGAGATGGAACAAGGAAGAGGGAAGGGATTGGTGCCAGAGGTTATTAAAAAAAAAAAGGGGCAGAGTTGGAAGGTTATATGGGGGGGGGGGGTTGTGCAAGGGGAAAGTCTTGGATGATCCAATATTATAAAGTGGTGAGTATGGACTAATGTGAGGGAAAGGGGACAGGAAGGAAGCAATAGACTGAAGTGGATGCACTTTATAATTTACACGACTAACAATGTCATCATCATTTTGTGTTCACTTTCTCATGCTGATATAGGTTGACTGTGTCAACATCATTTTGTGTTCACTTTCCCATGGTGACATAGGCTGACTGTGTCATCATCATCTTGTGTTCATTTTCTCATGCTGACATAGACTGATTGTGTCATCATCATTTTGTGTTCACTTTCTCATGCTGACATAGGCTGATTGTGTCATCATTATCTAAATCTATTTTTATGTGGAATCACTGCCCTCCTTGGCAGGTATCACATCTTGCTTGTATGTTCCATTTTTCTGCACGGTTCCTATGGTTAAATCACCTTCCTAATACCAACCAAAAATGCATTCAGCATACCATAACGTCCTCTGAGTGCATGTAATTATGGCTTGTACAAGACAGGTTGCTTTAGTCTCTGGCAAGACTAAAGATTCCTCTCTAATGTCTGCTCATCCAAGAAAATATGACACTGGAAGAGAGACACTAGAAGGGGAGAAGCAGAGCAATAAAAGTAAGCAAATGATAGAAGAAAGGATAGCAACATGCTGGCTGTTAGTAAAGAAGATTGAACAGATAACAATATCAGTGGTGTGGTGGGGAAAAGAGAGTGATACAATGTGGGGAGGGGACATTGAAAGAGGGTTCCCTCGGCAACAGATAGATATGTGTGTGTGTGAGAGAGAGAGAGAGAGAAGAGTAGCGATAAGGTGATAGAAAGAGTGATTGGATACAGGAAGGTCCTAGATTATCCTTTGTTACATGGGTGGCATAACAAGAGGATGAGAGTAATAGTAAGGAAGCACGTAAATAGAAGTGAAGGTGGGTGCTGGATGAAAAAGTAATTGAATGGAGATCTGTAGATAGAGATTTAGTCTGAACATAATGCTGAACAAAATGGAAGACACTCAAATGTAATAACCAAACATCCCAACTTCCATCGCTGACACCATTTTCCCTTGCTTATTTGGGCTGGGCAAGTTTTCTCAAGCACAGAATTTCACCACTTGTCACAGTCCTACATCATATTTATGAGGTTCAGTGTAACGAGATCAATCTTCGCAATCTCATCTTCTTTACTTTCATCTTCCACAGGTTACATCCACTTTCAATACTCAGAATGTCTTTACACCTAACATCCTCCATGTATATCACGTACATACTAGAGCAGTCTTCCCTATAGCATATTAGATATAATCCCTCTTGAATCTAGCTTTTTCTCTCTGTTTATTTGCACTCCAATAGTCATGAAGTTTGCACATCCAATACTGCAAACAGCATGGCTGATCCAATAAAATACGCTTGTCTTATTTCTTTTCCAATGTTCACAAATGCCTTACGTTCAAGCCCCACATCTCAGTTATGTAGCATCACCCTTTAGACCAGTGTTTCTCAACCCTTTATTCCTATGGACCCCACTGATTCCTATTTTACTGAAGAGGACCCTCAGTCTTTTGATGTCTGAACACTCCTGTTATATTTTTATGATTAAATATTGTTAGGAATTAAATTGTTAAAATATTTTGTGTATTGTAGCAGTATAACCAGTTTATTGCACATAAATTTTAATGATAAAATCTTATATGGTCCCCCAAGGGTCATATCAACACTAGTTTAGAACCATTGCTTTAGACAGAAATATAGAAAAAAAATATTGCCCTTCACACCCAGAAAAAAAACTCTCCAAAGTAACAGCTTCCTGAAATATTTCCAACCTGATCTTATTTTGGCAAGTATACATTTGAAAAGAGCTTCTTTCACTATTAAGTCATCTAGACAAGAAAAACTATCAACTACTTCTAAGAACCTTCCAGGCATTTGAAAAAATCTATTTCACACATATTCTTACTGTGAACTTATCCTGTCTGTTTGCAACATACATAAACTACCTTCTCAGTCAGTTACAATCCAACAAACACATTTATCTCACAAGACTTTTGTCTAATTGGAGCTATTGTACAAGACATGTCTCAGGTGGTTGTATATTGGAATTGAACACAAATACCATGTCATTACAAAGCAATCTTCCTGTGCCATAATGTTAAGCAGCAAATTAATTTAGTTTTAGAGAGATATTATAGATTTGCATGACATCAACAAGTATTAATAATTTCTATTTCCTACACAATAAACTTCACATTTTGAGTTTTTTTGTATTTGTCACTAAATTCCATTCAATGTAATCTCAAGTTGTCATAATGTAACCAGTTCTTACATACACTCATACACATAACACACATTTCCTTAATTGCCTTTGAACTCAGAACCTTTGTTTCTTAATACATGGCTTCTCAGGTTTGGACTAATGAGGCTAGGGTTCCTGATGACAATTAGAAATTAATGTGATGAAAATATTAAAAAGAAAATTCAAATGACAAGATTAATTCCCTAGAAAATTGAAAATATTATCACAATAATTTGTGTTAAAAGATTACACATGGAATTGACAAGCTTTCCTAATATGGGGTGGGGTGGGTGGAGAGAATACAAAATAATAATATACTGTTTTACAGAGATGAAGAGCTTTATTAAATTATGTTTATAATCATCATTGTCTTTCCATCATGTTAAAACCAAATTGTTTTCATTCTGTGCATAATGTCACATGATTTGGATATTTAAAATAAACTCATCATTCTGAAACAAGACTCTTACTAGAAGTTTGGTTTTTCACAAAACAGCATTATATACAACAGCAACAACAAAAAAAGAAAAGAAAAAGAAAACAGTACACATCACACCATCGAAAGCTGCATGCAAACCACATCCACAGACCATCTACATAATAAAACAATGAAATGATACTTGAATATGAAACACAACCTACAACAAGCAGTTTACTGCAGCAACAAATTTCAGCTGTCACAGTCCAGGCTGCCATAATATGCATAATTACAGCTGCAACCAGACATGTACAACTTCCACCATAATCCCAGGAACAACACTATTTTTTACATGCAATCCTAACAAACAAAACACAAAGACATACACAAAATAATAACAAGGGCTTCATGTGAAATCTCTTTAGCCATAAAGGAATATATGTATTCCTTAAAGGAATATACATGGTATTATATCCTTAAAATGTTGAATTGATATAATGCCCACTTTAATAAAACCAGTAAAGACAACTATCCCTGATTTCTTTTATTTAGGCACATGGCCTTTATAAAGAGGGGACACCACAAGGATAGACAAAACAAGACAATGGGGTACATATAAATATATATCAGATGATTTATGAATATGATGAAAATGAGGATGAAATGACTTACTTGGCCACCAAAACAAGTAGTTTCATTTTACTGTTTTTTTTAAAATTACAGTTTCACTTTACAGTTGTGTATCTTTTCCTTAACACAAAATTACAACAAATGCTGCATTATATCATCAAAAATTACAACAGCTGGCAGCTCGTCGTATCTATACTGAAATGGTGTTATTTCAACTCTTTTTTTCCCAAATAGTTCTACTAACCACTCAACTTTCTCAACTTTTTTATTTCCCATTATTCTGAGGCTTCATTCACACACATCAGATCTACTTTCTGAGACAAACTAATTTCTCATTCAATTTAACATCACATTGGTCATCTTTGGTGGAGTCCATTCTGTTGCCAAAATTATGACAAAGTTCCCAGTGTGAGAATAGTCCATGAATTAGGTCTTTTGTTTTCTGCCTTCATTCTGCCCACCAGTCTTGAAGTCCCTGCCAAAGAGCCAAGGTTACAGCCTTTGCCCTTCTGACAACACCATGAAACAAAATTAGATATGCTCTTAATGTTATATACCATATTTATACATATGGCATATTCATACATGAAATTTTGAAAATATTTCAATGAAGAAACTATATTTGTTGAAGAAACAAAGTTTGATGATTCAAAACTATGATAAAAGTTAACCAATATTCTGCAGACATAGATAGACACAAACACATACACATATATAATAGTTTCCAGTCAAATAATAACTAAGGCTGAAAGCCAATGAAGTACAGTTCTTTATCTAGTAAATTGCTTCCCTATTGTTAATATATCTACTTCAGATTTGACATTTCAAATCTATTTTGAAACACATAATCATATAAACATGATAAAAATGAGAATCAGAACCAAACAGACATAATAAACTAGAGATAAACACTGTCAAACTGAAATGAAAAGTTCATTTATTTCTTGTAGCCATCTTATTGGAAATTAAGAGATATTTCTCTTACAAATAGAGAGGTGTATGTACACTGTGTATAAACACGCATTTGACACAATGAAATATATTCTGCTGCTGATGGTCTCTTATAATAAATACTAAGGAAAGATTGGACTTTTCACTCAGTCTTATGTCAACTCAAATATACATCAAAAGAAAAGACTATGGCACTTAGATAGGCTAACATTGCTGTAACAACATGCTGTGCCAATCAGCATGAAGACAGAAAATATATTTCTAATGCGGATTAGTGGAGACTGACATACACATACATACTGAATAAGTGTATATTGAAACACTATCATTCATTTTCTAATTTCTGCTTATACCAGCTATTGCTGTTTAGCTCAAGATAAGTCTGGATCAAACAGACTTATGCAATTCTAACATGACCATCCAGTCTGGGATTTTTGTTTCTAGGAACTATGTTTTCGATGTATCCTTCCCTTTTGTCTTTTTTTATCTTCCTTTTTAGTAATGATTTGAAAGAGATTTTGCTATTATTTCTACCATGTCAAGTGACAATTTAGAGAGATCTTTTGCTGGCTCTTATACAATGCTTCTTTTTTAGCTTGAAGCTGTTTAAGGGCATCCAGCTGTAGAAACTCTGCCAGATCAGATTGGAGCCTGGTGTAGCCATCTGGTTCACCAGTCCTCAGTCAAATCATCCAACCCATGCTAGCATGGAAAGCGGACGTTAAACAATGATGATGATGATGATGATGATTTCTTGGTTCACTAAATGGTAAGGTTAGTACCAACCTTACCATTTGGTTTTCATGAAGAAGAATGTCTTCCTGGATATTTCTCTTGTGGATTTTTATTTTCAGTGATAGGGGATTCAGTTGTTCAATGTACTGAATAATCTGCTCTTGTTAATGCTTGAGCATTCTATAAGTATGTTTCCAAGAATCAGCTTTACACAGTGTGACTCCTGAATTACAGATACAATCCAACTGATAGAAGCAACAGAGCTTCTATCTGCCCGGCTCAACAAGATGCTCCAACAAATAACAACATTTCCTAAATGTGCCAAGGAATCACCCCAGGATGTTGTAATTATAAAGCAACCAATCAGTTATATACCACTTATATGATTCTTATATTCAGCTCACTCAGTTATCACACCACTCAGTATTTGTTCATTAAAAAAAAAATAAATAAATTCTGTTTTCCATTCTAGACATAATTATCAGTAAAATTGGTAAACACTATATTTCACTGAAGGTATCCAATATGACCAAAACTTACTCAGAGTTGTCACCTTACAACTTAAATTAGATTCACTCACCAACATATATTTTTTTTTTTTAGTTTTAATTTTGGAGTTGTCTCACTTGCTTTTCTTACTCAGAAAAATTCATTAACCTTTTTGTGGCTGTTTCTAATGAAATAAATTATCAATGCTTTGAATTTAATTTTGGAAATAAGCAAGAATTTAGAGGAATTTAGCAAAATAACTAACAGTGTCACAAGTAATTCAGTGTTTGGAGTATAGCAAGAGAAACCTATTCCAAAACACTAGGTTTTGTTTTATAGAAATAAGGATGGTTTCAGGTGGGTTAACCTAATGATTCTCTCTTGCTATAACCAATGTAATTTTGATTAATTAATGTCTCGCTACATGAAGTACAGTAGTACCAACTCACTTCTTGCAGATTGTTATAGTGTTATAACATTAAGTTGATAACAATGTAATTACAAATATATTACATTAACACATTCAAAACAAGCATGGAAATTAATGAAAAGGTCTTGTATAAAGAGCATCTCAAATATATCTGTCTTTGCTCAATCTGGAATGTTTAAATTATAAACTATGCTAATGGTTTCCCATTCATAACATTAACAGATTTTGTAATGAACACACAGAAACCTTAGAAACAGCTGTTGCTTAGTTAGTTCTGCTTCAGAAATCTTACAGCATGAAGATAAGCTAGCACCTGGTGTTTGTTAAACAAATCTACTCAGCAACCATGCTCCATGTTCTCCCCGCTCCATCCAATATTTAGTTGTTTGTATCACAGTTTTGGCTCCAACAAATATGGCTGCTACGTTCTACTCATGAATGACAAAAATATTGACATGCTAGTAATCGTTGAGAAGTCATTAATATATGAAACCATGGTGCTAATAGCAACTGTGACTGATCATGTGAACTCCATTTTTACATGTGGCAGTTAATGCTACTGGATTCAGAATGAGATGAATGCACAAACTAAGTTTAGACCTAAGAGGTTATTGATACGGCAGTTATTTTGATGGGTATATGAGCTTGTGTTTCTTCAAACTGATTATGAGCAATTAAAAACACATTCTCCATGTTGTGTTTTCAATAAAGAAAAGAAGTAAGCCTTATTAGAATGCTGAATGTAATAGAACGGAATCCTATTAAAGAAAATATTCCAGCATCAACTACTAAGAAATAGCCTTATGAATTACTGGCTCATAGAAATTACAATAATTATTACTAAGGCAGCGAGCTGGCAGAATCGTTAGCATGCCGGGTGAAATGCTTAGCAGTATTTTGTCTGTCTTTACATTCTGAGTTCAAATTCCACCAAGGTCGACTTTGCCTTACATCCTTTCAGGGTTGATAAATTAAGTACCAGTTGCATACTGAGATTGATCTAATTGACTGGCCCTTTCCCCGCCAAAAAATTTCAGGCCTTGTGCTAAGAGTAGAAAAGAATAATTATCACTAATATTACTGCCTCTGGGGTCAACTTTGCCTTCATCTTTTTGAGGTCAATGAAATAAAATATCAGTTGAGCATTGGGGTCAATGTAATCAACTAGAACCCTCCCCCAAATTTTCAGGCCTTGTACCTAAATAAATTCTTATTATTAAGGGCAGTGGATTAGCAGAAATGGATCAACAGCCAAATACCGTGTAATTATGTCCTTTTACATTCTGAGTTCAAATCCAGTCAAAATTGACTTTACCTTTTATCTTTCAAGGATTAATAAAATATCCAAGGCTGACTAAATCACTTATTTGTATGTTTTATTTCAGTGTCAGAGATCATTATTCATAAGATTTGAACTCATAAGTATTCAGCTGCAAAATAAACATCTTAATTTCATAGTTATTCTTTTTCTTCAGCATGCTAAGCAATTCAAATCTATTTTTGTTTATAATTTTTAAAGCATATTTAGAGACTATATGATTTCAGAGTTGTAGACCATTTTTCAAACAGTAATGCCTTTGGAGTACATTTTAAAATATTATCTCTTACAAAACAACTAATTATTAAAAGCTTCTTTCAAATCTGAAACAGAACACTTCTGCAATCTTATACAAATTAAATGTATGTCTAAATTAATTAATTGTAACATATTAAAGCACAAGGAGAAGGAAAGATCTATTGTTTCATAGCCAAGATAGCCTGAGAATATGAAAATAAAACCACTAGAAACTTTTTAAAAGAGGAAATTAATTATGAAGATGTATAAAACTGATTGCTAAAGAACAAATTATTTTTTAATCTGATTTTTTTTTTTTGTTCTATAAGGCAGTTGGAGTAGATTAATGTTGATAAGTGATGTCGATATAGATATTTAACTTGAAGATCACTAAGTTGGTATCTTTAAGAAAAACTATGGTAAGGAGACAGAACTGGTGGTAATTCTGCGGCAATAGAATTGGGGGATGTGTTTAGTGTTGGTCTAGGAGGAGAGACACAGTAATTGTGTTGAGTAAAGATTGATGGGTGAGACAAATAGACTGCTAAATATCTTCTCAATCCAGATCTAAAGAGAAAAGAAACATAGCATCTGAGCTAATAACTAAAGTCTGCTGGTGATTGACTCTTTGGTGAGCGAATAAATATTTATGAACTTCAAACTGATAGCCATTTAGATGAGAGAAAGACTGAAGGTGATAGAATATAAGAGAATATGCTAAGTCCTTTCAAATATGCAAGAAACATAAGACAGAGCGAAGTAGCTATGTATCTAATTAGTACACTGATGGATAGATGTATGACTAGAGGAATAGACAGACAGACAGGTACTTTTATGTAATTTTTAAAGAAATTACTTTTGAAACATAATTTACAATAGCTATAGGCGCAGGAGTGGCTGTGTGGTAAGTAGCTTGCTTACCAACCACATGGTTCTGGGTTCAGTCCCACTACGTGGCACCTTGGGCAAGTGTCTTCTACTATAACCTCAGGCCGACCCAAGCCTTGTGAGTGGATTTGATAGATGGAAACTGAATGAAGCCCGTCGTATATGTATGTGTATATATGTTTGTGTGTCTGTGTTTGTCCCCCCACCATCGCTTGACAACTGATGCTGGTGTGTTTACGTTCCCATAACTTAGTGGTTCAGCAAAACAGACCGATAGAATAAGTACTGGGCTTACAAAGAATAAGCTCTGGGGTCGATTTGCCCGACTAAAGGCGGTGCTCCAGCATGGCTGCAGTCAAATGATTGAAACAAATAAAGAAATAAAATAATAGGCTCTCAGTTTAAAATGACATTTGATTTGGTATTGTACAGACATGTTCATGAAGAAATAAACAATATAATAGCAAGTGGTGATTGGTGTACGTAAACACTGGGTGCAGGCATGTGTGTTGTGGTTCAGACATTGCTTAACAACTACATGGTTTTAATTTTGACTCCATTGCATGCACTGTGTTGTTGCCTGAAGTCTTGGGAGAAATCTGTTTTATTCTTTGGTGGCAGATGTAATTCATCAGCCTGCTTAACACCTCTTGGCCCTCAGGTGCCTACAGTGGATTCACTGTTGCAAGCATTCAGGGTAGGTGTATGGATTAAGGATTACTTTCCACCTTCCTTTCATTATAATCTCAGTAGCCTTGAAAATTGTTATGTGCACAGCCTTCCCTCTTCTAACTCACTAGAAAAAACAAAATATTAACCTGAGAAAAATTAAGCAATGATAAAAGCTGACAGTTTTCTAATGTGCCACTGTCTAATATGATTACTCAAAGACAAGAATATCAACATCATTCATTGTCCATACTGGCATGGGTTGGACGGTTCAACCAGAGCTAGGAAGCTACATCAAGTTCCAGTCTGTTTTGGCATGGTTTCTATGGCTGGATGCCCTGCCTAACACCAACCACTCCGAGAGTGTAATGGGTGCTTTTACGTGCCACAGGCATGGGCTCCAGTTGCATGGCACCAGTATCTGCCAAAACTACATTTTCACTTGGCTTGACAGATTTTTTCAAGCAAGGCATATTGCCAAAAGTCTCTGTCTCCATGATGCTCAATGCTCAAAAAGGTGCTTTTCATGTGCCATTGGCATGGGTGGCAGTTACGTGACCCCAGCATCGGCCATGACTACGATTTCACTTAGCTTGACAGGTCTTTTCAAGCATGGCATAAAATGAACACAAACATAAAACTTGTCAGTAACTGAAGACTGCAGATCAGAAACAAACTTGTGCCAATGATCCTGGAATCCACAAACCAGTTGACATGTGTGACAGAAGATGACATAAGGTATTTCTTCAGCATGTCCAAAGCAATATGAGTAACAACAGGTCCAACACCCGTCAGACCTAAAGAGAGCGATGGTGGAGGATCTCCATCATTTGACAGTAAGGATTTTGTGGCTCAATCAAATGAATCACCTGCTCTTGAATTAACATGTAAGTGGTTGAGCATTCCAGGTCTATACCCTTTATAAAACTGAGACAGAATCATCATCATAATCATCATCGTTTAATGTCCGCTTTCCATGCTAGCATGGGTTGGACAATTTGACTGAGGACTGATGGACCAGGTGGCTACACCAGGCTCCAATCTGATTTGGCAGAGTTTCTACAGTTGGATGCCCTTCCTAATGCCAACCACTCCGAGAGTGTAGTGGGTGCTTTTACGTGCCACCAGTACGAAGGCCAGTCAGGCGGTACTAGCAATGGCCATGCTCGAAATGGTGTATTTTACGTTCCACCTTGCACAGAAGCCAGTCCAAACAAAGCTATACTCTTTGAATTACAGCTGAAAGGCATTTATACAATTTCCATCTACTCAGTTTCACTCATAAAATAGATTGGTCAATCTGAGACTATAGGAAATGACAATTGCCTAAGATAACATGCAGTGGGATCAAACCTGGATCTTTTTAGTTGCAAAGCAAACTTCTTAACCATTTGGCAATAATGCACATACATAAAGGCAGTATAAAACTCACAATGAAGAAAAATTGTCAACAACCATTGTAAAAATATTTCAAAGATTTCATTAATCATAATAGTACAGTAACTGAAAAATCTCTGGACAATATCACAAAGTCAATGATAAACAACTTAGTCACAGGAAGCTTCTAAAACTTTCCATAAATCGACTGGTATCTCTTCTCATCACCAGAAAGTTTTTTTTGATTTTGTTGTTGCTTTGTTATCATTTAATCTCATGTAAATGTTAGGCCTTACTATCAGTGAGAATCCAATAACACTGTACTTATTCTATGTCCTCGCGCTGTTGCTTTTTCTTGCTTGTTCATGTTTGGATTGATTATATATATATGTGTGTGTGTGTGTGTGTGTGTGTGTGTGTGTGTGTGTGTATTTATTTGTGTGTCTATGTTTGTCCTCCCCTCCATCCCCTGACAACTGATGTTGGTGCGTTTACATCCCCGTAACTTAGTGGTTCAGCAAAAGAGGTTAATGGAATAAGTACTTGGCTTATAAAGAATAAGTTCTGGAGTCGATTTGCTTGACTAAAGGCGGTGCTCCAGCATGGCCACAGTCAAATGACTGAAACAAATAAAAGAATAAAGGAATAAATACACAAATAGTTCTGCAGTTAACCGTTTTTTGATTATTTCACCAAGCATTACTTTCATCATGTAGAAAATCTGAGTAATCATAGAAAGCATGGACTTTTTAGATGAAAATAAAACTCTAGTATTTTAAAAAGCTAAAGAACATGCAAGCATGGCTATGTGAGTGGTTCACCTCCTAATCAAATGGGGTTAATCAATTCTATAGTACAGTACCATAGGCAAGTGTCTTTTATTTTAGCCTTAGACCAACCAAAGGCAACTGTAGGCATAGCTGTGTGAGTAAGAAGCTTACCTTCCAATTATGTGCTTTGAGGTTCAACCCTCCTGTGTGACACCTTGGGCAAGTGTCTCCCATTATATAGTCCTGGCCCAACCAAAGTTCTTTGAGTGGATTTAGAAGACAAACTGAAAGAAGAGTGCCTTGATTCACAACAAGAGGAACTCATTCTCTATGCTCATGCATACTTTGTGTATTCATGGCTAATATCACAAATAATTGAAGTGTGATTTCTAATAGAGTGACAGAGGACCAAAACTTCAAACGCAGTTGTTACATACAGTAGTCACTTGTAAATAAAGCTATGAAATCAAATAATGAATTGTTTAAATGGTTCACAGTTTCTGTTAGATAGTAGTCCTAATTAGCATAATTACTAAATTACTAAGCCAAAGCATAATAATTAGAATAAGACAGTGTTAGCTCTGCTGCTAACAAAAGTTTATCAGTGAAAAAAAGAAAATTGCATTAAGTTTTTATAAGGTGTGTTACTCCATTGTAGTGAGAAGTTGCTGAATGTAGAATATTTCATGTTTGCATCGGTCAAGGAAATTAGTTTCAGCAGATGCTCTTCCTACCAAACTTCACCATTTTACAAGCCAAGTAATGTTTTTATCCTCCAGCCAGGCATATTTTTCATAAAAAATTGCAAACAAAAAACACCATTTGTATGACAATGATATTTGTTTACAGCCAACATATGATGTCAAGATAAAAGACACACACATGAAAGGTGTATTTTCAGTTTCTGTCCTCCAAATTAATTACTCACAAAGCTTTTATCATCCTTGAATGAAATATTAATTGATCAAAATGAGTAGCTAAGTTTCAAAGCTTTGTGTGCAGGAAAGGTGGCTGTGCTGGTTTAGAAGAATGACAAGATTATTGCAGGTAAAAGAAGAGTGCACTGACATGGGAAGATACTTTTAGAAGAAGGAAGGAAAAATGTGTGATCAGTTCTCTGGATGTTGGGCTTCTAAATGGAATGTTGAAGAACAAAGATAAGTGGTAATACAATGTACAGCAAATCTGTTCAACTCTTGTCAGTATGGTAAAAAGACATAAAAAATGATTGTTATGATGATGCATTTTCTATAGATTATTATTCCATATGGATTAATATCAATGGAATTCAAATCACATTGCATGGTTAATATAAAGACTCAAGTTCATACACTCCATGAATACATATGAAAGTTTGTATGTCTAAATATCACAAATATAGAGTGATATCAGATTTCATAGTTTGCACTGTTCTTTACAGCTAGTATGGAGAGAGAAAAATCTAGTCTCGTGATAATTTTGTATTGAGAGTTGTAAATGTGGGAAAGGAAGTGTAGGTAATAATCTAATGATGATAGAGAAATTGTAGTAGTAATGATGACAGAATGAATGCAAGTGATATAATGAGTGCAACAACAATGATAAACAATGTCGAAAATGATGATCATTATTATTATACATATGCAAATGAAACTAATAAAAATAACAAATTCGATAATATTATGGCATAGCATATTCAATACAATTATGGTCATTGTTTATTACCCAGGTTTGAAATAAAATGGGAAAAGGAAGTTATGAAAGTCATTTGACAATAGGAATAAAAACAAAATTAAGAACTCAACATTATCAATGCTTTTATTAGATAACTGGTTTAGTGTTATTTGAAAATTAGAATTCAAAAGAAACAATTTTATGTTAAAATTGCTTTATTTTCTAAATTATGCACAGAATATATAATTAAATATGAAAACGTTCCATTTGCATGTGTTGTCAATAGAAAATTAGTTTTCACCCATTTACAGTTGCTTTATATGGAAAGATAAAGTTATGCCGTATTAGATGTTATAACCAGAATTATGTTCTTCAATTATTAACCAAGCTCAAAGAATTGTATAGTGATAGATATCTTGAGTTCAGTACAACTGTTTATTGATGCTGCCAACATTTAATACTATTATACAGCTGATAATATTCAAATAACTTTCAACAGAAAGGTGTTATGAGCAAAACTTGAGTTAACTCTTATGTGACCATACTTCTTACACAGATATACTGTCACTATGTTTTAGTTTTTAAATAAAGAATTATGTAAGGTAATGTTTGTTGCCACTTCAACATGGCTGTTCTGTATGGAACAACATTACTACTCTTTAACCCCAGGAAAACAATTTCTCCAGCTGGTTAACAACACAACTTGTGTCCAATATATTGCAAGCAGCGGAGCGAATCCCTATCATCGAGCAATTTGACAGGACCAGTAGACCAGCCTGGTTTCAGGGTATTTGCCCTTCCTCAGTACTGCACACCTGTCCACTAGAAATTGCAGTTGTTTGCCCTAGCTCACAATATATAGAAAAATAAGCAATATTCAGTCACTGATCTTGCAACAAGCAAAGTAGCTAGTTCTAAAATCTCTATAAGAGATGCAAGTAGTAACTCTACTGAAAAGTAATGTTTGTTACCACTTCAACATGGCTGTTGAAAAGTTTTGTGAAATAACTAACTTTTGACTTAATGATAAACCAATGCTGAAATTGTCCATGACATTCTAATAAAAAAATTTAATTTAGCTTTGAATACTTCAGTAGGTTGATGTTCAAAGTGTTAAGTAAATAATTTCACAAGATTTTAATAGGAATTTCACAAAATATCAAGCTTAGGAAATAAACTGCCTGATTGATAAACCTTCATCTTATTAAAAATTTTCAATATTGAACCATCCTTTACCTAGAGTCTGCCACTTCTACATCATGTACAATGGACTTTGCTCAATAACATGTTCTGAATGTACGATGTCTCTTATTAGTTCACAGCAATTACTACCTCTTTTTCTCTCTCTCCAAGCACAAATATTACAGACTTGTTCATTCAGTGAAATAATGTATCTTTGTAAGATTTACATGGAATGTCCTTACCTTCTTTGCATATTAACATGTTACTAATCTTAAATTTCTCAAACTTCAAATACCCCACTTGTTCATATTGAGCTCCCAATTGCTACATTCCTCTGTAGCCAATGATTAAAACAGAAAGTACCATTACTATTTCTAACAAATACTCTGCTCAACGAACCAACGAGAGTGCCTCTATGCAGTTGCTTGACCAATTAGAAACAGCAGTTAAATCTCCCTCATGACATTGTCTTAAGAGATGACACAATGCCTAATCCAGTCATATATACACTATATATGAAAACAATCTGTTGTGGTGAAGGCTGAAATTAATTTGATTTATAAGTATACTTGATCAAGCCTGGCCTGGGGTTAAACAACTGTTCTTCATCTATACATTTTTTGCCTTCTTTTTTCTTTTAAGTTTTTTATATGATGATTATACCCGTCCTCATGGCTGAAGGTTAGAAAGGAGAGGAGTTCAGACACAGCCACCATATATGTAAGGGATGTTATATACCTATCTCAGTTTGTCATGGCTTATCAGCTTTACACCGAAAGATGCTTAATTTGATTAAATAAATGAAAAAGGCAGGGTCTGAAACATTGAAATTTTGCACTCCTCATAACAAATGAAGTGACTGACTTCTACAAACTCTGTGAAGCTAATAAAATGCTTTACATAATATAAAGCATTCCTCTAGATAAACAAGAATCCTCCTGCACCCCCCAACACCCACACACCCACACACACATAGAGTATGTGAGCAAAGATAGAGCTGCTTACAATAATCCTTTCTACAGCAGGCAAAAGGACCAGTCGATTACATCAACACCAGTATGCTCCACTGGTTGTGTAATGTCAGTGTACATACATGACAGAGTGTAAGCGCCTTGAGAGAAAAGTTGGACCTAAGAAGCATCAGATGTGGTTTGCAAGAGAGATGACTGCGCTGGTATGGACATGTGGTGCGAATGGATGAGGACAGCTGTGTGAAAAAGTGTCACATCCTAGCAGTTGAGGGAATCTGTGGAAGAGGTAGATCCAAGAAGACCTGGAATGAGGTGGTGAAGCATGACCTTCAAACATTGGGCCTCACCGGGGCAATGATTAGTGATCGAACCTTTGGAAATATGCTGTGCTTGAGAAGATCCGGCAATACAAGTGAGACCATAACCCATGGCCTACGCCAGCAGTGTAACCAGTCTACTTATGCGTTGCTTCCAAAGACCTGTTGAGGCAAGTGAAATCACAATCAAAATCAAATTTGCTGATGTGGCCGATGACAGCACTGCCTGACTGGTGCCCATGCCAGTGGAACATTAAATGCACCATCCGAGCATAATTGTTGCCAGGGCCGCTGACTGGCTCCCATGCAGGTAGCACATAAACAACATTCGAGTAAGGTCATTGCCGTGCCGCTGGACTGGCTCCTGTGCAGGTGGCACAAAAAAAGCACCATTTGAGCCTGGCCGTCACCAGTACCACTTGATTGGCCCTTGTGCCGGTGGCACGTAAAAGCACCCACTACACTCTCATAGTGGTTGGTGTTAGGAAGGGCATCCAGCTGTAGAAACTGCCAGATCAGATTGGAGCCTGGTGTGGCCATATGGCTCACCAATCCTCAGTCAAACTGTCCAGCCCATGCCAGTATGGAAAGCAGACATTAACCGATGATGGCTGATATATTTTTACGATGGACTTCTTTTCAGTTTCCGTCTACCAAATCCACTCACCAGGCTTTGATTGGCCTGAGGTTGCAGTAGAAGGAACTGTGGACCTGGAACCATGTGGTTGGGAAGCAAGCTTCTTACCACACAGCCATGCCTGATTGACATTGTTGTCTTTCTGAAACCCTAAATTATATTTTAAAAACCACTTATGGTACAACATTTCGGGACTAGTGGACTACACTCATAAGTCTACTAAATATAAAGTAAAAATATTACTAATTCATCCTATATTATATGAATATCTGAAAATTCTTAGTTGAAATTTATTCCTGGTGTTTGTATTACATATTTTTCTTTTACCAGCAGACACTAACTGTAAATAGTAAAACCATCTAACAATACTCAAACTAATATAATTAGTTTTCGATGTAGATGATATTTGAATTCATGTCACAAAAAATATAAATTATGCCAAATATATGTGCAATTTACAACCATTTATCTAGATTTGGCATTTCCAGACATTTATTCATAATATACAAAAAGAAATCCAAGACTCAGAATGTAATCTGTCTTTGAAATGAAAATTACATCTATCAAGGTTACCTTCTTATTTTAAAAACCAGTAAAACAGCCTTTATGCAGTCACTCAGCCTAAATGAAATAGCAGTCAAAGCGTTTCTACCACAGCCAAGAGTAATGTAACAGGATGGACATATTGGATAATGTTGGCCAAGATAGAATATTTGAAGGAAGAGTGTTGAACAAGGAGTCAAGCAACAACAGCACAAACAACAATGGTTCAGATTGGCATATTTGCAGTCTTAATTGAGACACAGTTTACTTTCCTTTAGTATTTAACTCACATAATTAACTAAAGTACCTTGACCAGTGTGTTTGCAGATTAATTAACATACATAAAACATTGATATGATGTAGGATTAATTAGGGATATCTTTTAACTTAACATTAGTTTACTTAATCAACGTGAGCACATTTGCAAATAGTGGGTAAATATATGCTTGTTAATTCTATGCATGTAAATATATTAATTTAGTTAATTTAATCTCAATTAAAATGGGACAAAGGCTTGAGCAATGCTTTCCATCATCACCATTTAATGTTCACTTTTCAATGCTTGCCTGAGTCAGGCAGAATTTGCTGAGTCAAATTTTCTATGGCTGCATGCCCTTCCTGTCGCCAACATACCTATGTGTGCAGGTAGCATGTAAAAAACAGTACTGACTGGCACTTGTGCCAGTGGCACGCAAAAGCACCCACTACACACTTGGAGTCAAACCGTCCAACCCATGCGAGCATGGAAAGCGGACGTTAAACGACGATGGTAATATCATCATATCTATATATCTATATATATATATATATGTATACATATATCATCATATATATATATATATATTTAGATATATATATATCTCATCATATCTAAAATAATTCTTCACTCACCTTTTGCTTAGTTTTATATTTAAAAAAAAAACAACCTATAATTTACCCTTTACTATGGAATATAATTACTCATCACATCCCCTTTACATTACTATATCTTACACTATCTTTACTTTTTAACTCTTTTACTTGTTTCAATCACTTGACTGCAGCCATGCTGGAGCACCACCTTTTAGTCGAGCAAATCGACCCCAGGAGTTATTCTTTGGAAGCCTAGTACTTATTCTATCGGTCTCTTTTGCCAAACCTCTAAGTTACGGGGACGTAAACACACCACCATCAGTTGTCAAATGATGCTGGGGGGGGGGGACAAACACAGACACACAAACATATACACACACATACATATATATACATATATATGACGGGCTTCTTTCAGTTTCCGTCTACCAAATCCCCTCACAAGGCTTTGGTAGGCCTGAGGCTATAGCAGAAGACACTTGCCCAAGGTGCCACGCAGTGGGAATGAACCCGAACCATGTGGTTGGTAAGCAAGCTACTTACTACACAGCCACTCCTGCGCCTATATATCTTTGTACATTTTTTCTTTAACGTTTCCTTCTCACAATATAAGACTACCACTTTATCTATCTCCCACTACACTTCTCTCCACATGTTTGGATAAAGGAAATTTCCTTAGTATGAAATATACCTATAATTTTTGTACTCTATTTTATTTACATAATGTGTCCATGTACCCCACTTTTTTCTGCATTTCTCCTCCCCGCTCACATACCCATTAACTATTACTGGTTTATGCTATTTGTTACTATACCTTATAATTACGTATACTTTACTGCCCACATATGCACACATGTATGCAAATTTAGTACTTCTTGGTGTCCTACATGTCTACACCCATGTATGCACATCTAGGTATGGATCTCATATGTTATCTATGTGTGTATATCTATAGATATGTGTTTGATTTTTATATATAGGTACTGACATGTATATTAATATGAACGTGTGTACCTGTGTATATATGTTTTGCATACATATATATACAATTTATTATGTGTGTGTTGCTCCTTCTCTCCCTACACTGGTATGGGTATATTTGTACTGTGTTTTTTTATACGTATACCTTAAT
>NC_068981.1:189101940-189102712 GCF_001194135.2 Octopus bimaculoides
TCAATATCCTATGCCCTATTTATTTTTTTCATTCCTCTACCTCTGCTCATTTATCTCCCCTACATTTATTTATTTATTTTTTTAGAATACCCATCTTTATTTCCAATTTCAGTCTCACTTCTTTATAGACATAGCAAGTACATACTTATCATTAATACGTATTACCTAATATGAATTTTTATGCAAACACAAGTCCATTATATACATCATATTCTCTCTTTAACTCATTCTTATCCCTCTATTTCTTTTATCTTTTGTTTACGTTACACCACCTCCTCACATTAAACTTCATTCTTATGTATAGAAATTTTAAAAACTACATTATACTACATAATGATTTCAAAGGTTAGCTCATCTTTTAATTCAACCCTAGGAGTGTCTTTCCATTGGGCATTTCTAATACATATCTGCACAACACTACTTATTTGGAGTTTAAATCTCTAATTTCCATACTCATCTATAGCGGGAACGTTTGTGATACCCTTCACTCATATCTTCAAATATCCATCGTAGCCGGTTAGTTATGGTTACATATCTCATATGACTCACATCTCTTTCTCAAAATTATGAATCTCCTAGATTCAATTTTTCTGCTATATTCCTTCTCAAGTGTTTTGTATTATAGTTTCTACTTCCTGCACTGAAGCGTACATTAGTATTTAATCAATTTCACTGTACTTGTTGCCAACCCTCACCTTACTGACAGCGTCCCTGTACATGGCTTGCACAGCTCTCACTAACCATTCATCTATCCCTAGTTTCCTCATTGACC
>NC_068981.1:189102722-189103055 GCF_001194135.2 Octopus bimaculoides
CAGCTCTCACTAACCATTCATCTATCCCTAGTTTCCTCATTGACCACTAGATGAGGGAGCGGGGGACTCTGTCAAAGGCTTTCTCCATGTCAACGAAAGCTAGGTACAAAGGTTTATCTTTGGCTAGGTATTTCTCCTGTAGCTGTCTTACCAGAAATATAGCATCAGTGGTGCTTTTCCCTGGCACGAACCCAAACTGCATCTCATCTAAACTGACTCTCTCCCTAATTAGTTGGGCTATGACCCTCTCCATGACTTTCATTACCTGATCCAACAACTTGATATCTCTGTAATTATTTGTATCTAAAACATCACCTTTATCTTTGTAGCAGT
>NC_068981.1:189105556-189106367 GCF_001194135.2 Octopus bimaculoides
TGGCCATGCTGGAGCACCACCTTTAGTCGAGCAAATCGACCCCAGGACTTATTCTTTTGAAGCCTAGTACTTATTCTATCGGTCTCTTTTGCCGAACCGCTAAGTTACGGGGACATAAACACACCAGCATCGGTTGTCAAGCGATGTTGGGGGGACAAACACAGACATACAAACACAGACCACACATACATATATATATATATACGACAGGCTTCTTTCAGTTTCCGTCTACCAAATCCACGCACAAGGCTTTGGTCGGCCCGAGGCTATAGTAGAAGACACTTGCCCAAGATGCCACACAGTGGGACTGAACCCGGGACCATGTGGTTGGTAAGCAAGCTACTTAGCACACAGCCACTCCTACGCTTGTATTTGTTTCTTTTAAAACCCTGTGATGTAAACTTGTAGAGACAACCACCTGTTTTGGAAACTTCATGGTCAGTCAGGGGAATGATTTTCATATCTTATTGTATGGCCTTTCACAATGTGATCATTAGCCATTGTCATGGAAGGCTATCTAGAGCTGGGATTGTAATTAGTGCATGTGCAATATCAGAGCAGCACGTGCAATACAGGTTATGGGAGGAGGAGAAGAAGTAAGCATGTTGAAATACCATCTCCATTCGCTTGTTACACATTAGAACTGCCATAAAAGTTTTTCGCAATTCGAAACAGAATTCCACATGAACACATTTCTTTTCCTCTTCTCCAAATTGCTTCATTATTTAACTCATGCCAAAATGCACTAAACACACAAACATACAGATATATACACACACATTATACAAGACATTTATACACACACACACAC
>NC_068981.1:189106467-189118967 GCF_001194135.2 Octopus bimaculoides
ACATATATATATATATATATACATATACATATATACATATACATATACACTCACACACACATGCCCAAAGGTTCACACGTGTGTGTGTGTGTGTGTGTGTGTGTGTGAATCTTTGAGCAAAATAATTTCACATTGGTCCAGTCCATTCAGCTGGCAAAAGTGAGTTGTACCTGTAATTCAAAGGGACCAGCCTTGCCACATTCTGTGTCATGCTGAATCTCCCTGCAAAATATGTTAAGTGTAGTCGGTGGAGTGCTCAACTACCTGCAGGTTAATTTCATGAGCAGGCAGTTCCGTTGATCAGATGAACTGGGACACTCATCACCGTAAATGACTGAGAGCCAGGCCATATATATATATAGATCGTTAACCACTACACATTGTTCCTTTCTGTGGAAGAGCGTAGGCTCGAAACGTTAAAGACTTTTTCACTTCCCAAGCATTATACTAATACATCTGTTTGTTATCTACACTACCTGTCTTCATCTTTTGTTTGTTTTTTGTGAATTCTCCCTATATATATATATATATATATATATATATATACACACACACACACACACACACACACACACATACATACATACATACATACATACACGAGTGTGTATGATTTTGTATGGAAGAATATATTAATCAAAAGAATTCCAACTTTGTCTGATTTCATTATATTATATTATAAGATTCTAAATAAAGTGTGAAAATCAGACAGTTGGAATTCCTTAGATTTATATATATATATATATAAATTAAAGGAATCACTCCTTTTTCACTTTCTCTTTCTTTCCTTCTTTTCCTTTGACCTCTCCATTTTAACATACACATCTGTTCTCCCCTCTCTATCCACTTAATACTACCACTACATTCTCAAATCTTCATTCATATCACGAGACCCCATTGAATGAACAGCACATGGAATCTACATCTCCACACTTTCCATTTCTGAGGACAAAATATGAACTCCTATTGGAATTTACATACCATGGACAGGAAGCATTTCTACCAGTTCTACACACCACTTTCCTTGGATAATGGAACTGCAACTACAACATCTTTATACATTTTTATTTCTACATTCATTCTCCTATTTCCCTATATACTCATCTGCTTCCTTTTCCCAAATAACTCCTCATATTGAACTCTAATATTTCCCTCTATTTAACCATCTCACATTGTCTCTGATGAAGGGATATCCCTAATATCCCAGAAACAGCTGTAAAACTATCTTTCTCTTTATAAATGTCTTGAAAATTCCACAGAGCCTTGGTTTTGTCTCATTTTATTTAACATTTATATATATATATATATATATATATATATATATATATATATATATATATATATATATATATATATATATAAAACGTGATTGCTCCAATTTCACAGATGACTGCTGTCTCCTTGTGCTTCCTAGTTATCAATATTTCCTCCTTGGCCTCCTATGGCATCATGTTGAAGAAGATTGCAAAGAGAATCAGGGCCAGAACACAACCCTGGTTCAGACCATTCTAAATGGGTAAGGATTCTAACAGGTCACTGTTGTGCTTGATCTGTCCTCACTAACCTTTGTGTAGCAACTGAAGGAGAAAGAAGGGACTTGGATAGACAACTATTCCACTCCAGGTTTCTCTACAGCCCATTCCTATTGACCATATTGAATGCCTTTGTTAGATTGATGACAGCAGCATAAAAAAGCCATGTTTCATTTTCTGCATTTCTCCTGTATCTGACAGAGGACAAAAATCATGTCTGTAGTGATTCAGTTGGCATGAAAACCACACTGACTCTCTGGAAGGATGTTGTCAGCAATGGCAGCAATAAGTCTTTCTAGAAGAATGTGTACCAGCAGTATCTTGACTGCAATTGAAACCAGTGTAATTCCTTTGTAATTGGAGCACTGACTTCTCTCCTTTGTTCTGATATAGAGACACTATTATGGCATGGAAAAGGTTGCTTAGTATTTTCCTTCTCTCCCAGCACAAAGTAAGCTTCATGAAATCAGCTCCCACTCTTCTGCCAGAAGACCATTCACACTAAAATCCTTGTGATTTCTCAGCTTGGCTACTGTTGCGTTGATCTCACATATGGAAGGCGGGTTGCACTGTCCTGTTTTTGCCTTCCACTGTGGTGTACTGGCACTGGATGCTGCTTACACAAAGCACATGTCTCCAAACAAACTTTTATACTGTTCAAACCAACACAGCATGATATTGTTATTCTTGTCAGCAGAGTGCAAAGGGGTTTAAGTCTGCTAGGCATATATGGCACAATGTGTCTCATGGAGGGATCTGATGTCTTCCCATTCAGCATAATGTTGTTCTCCCCTAGTAAGTACTGCTCACCAGTTGTTCTGAGTCTCCCACAACTTTCTCTGGAAGATGCTGCATGCAGACTTGACTGAAGGCTATTGGGGTTGGTGAGCACTCCTTGATGACAAGTGTGCTTCTGTGGAGCAATTGTTGGATTTTCTCCTCATTTTCACCAAATCAGTCTTTGTTCTTTCCATTTTCACCAAACCAGTCTTTGTTCTTTCCATTTTCATCAAACCAGTCTTTGTTCTTTCTCACAAGAAATCCATTACATCAGCTGCTGTTTTCTGTATTATATATGGCAAGCATTATCAACACTTCTATTGGCTACTTAGATGTTTGAATGTTTACTGTCGAAACTTGACAAACATTTCATGCGTGTTTGTGTGTGCGTGTGCATGCATGTATTGGAAAATAGATGTAAAAATGATGAAATATGCATATACGTAATGCTTATATCATTACCATAACTTTAACAGCTGTTTCTCCACATTATCATGTATCAGACAAACTTGTTGAGGCAGATTTTCCTATAGTTAGGTGGTCTTCCTGTTGTCAACCTGATTTTTATTTCCCTGGTTCTCATATGTAGAAACCATTAAAGCCACTAAACTACAGAAGATTTGTTTATTGAAGGAAGTAAACCATATCACTACTTTTGCTTAAGCGGTGTCGCTAAACACTTACACATGTAGAATGTGGGAACAAAATTCACACACACTTGTGCAGTTATTAGAGAATTCTCCATATTTAAATACATAGAAAGATCTGATAAAATTTGATAGCAATATTTTCTTTCTTTTTTTTTTCAAAATTTAAAATGTAATATTTAAAGAGATTAGAAATTCAATAAAATTATCAAATTAGTGTGCATTAAAATGGCTGTTATTTTATATATAGTTTCCAGCTATAGTAGAAACATTATACAAATTCAAAATTTAAATTAGTGTTAAAATTTACTTGAATGACTAAATTAAATTTTAGGATGGAACAGTTATCAACTTTGCTAAATGAAAATGCGACTAAAGCTCACCATAATCTTTCACTTTAAACCCTTTTCCATTAGTTACTATTGACTACTGACTTGCTTCACTATCATTAGCATCATCTTCATTTACTGGATATTTTTCTACCAGAGTAGGGCATAAATATGTTATAAATGTCCTGTTTCATTTGTGTGGCCCAACACAGTGAGAACCAACTTACTTCATTTTGATTTTTTTCTCTTTATATATTAACTATAAACTTATGATACATTTGCACTAACCATCTATCTTCCACATTCACAAATTTCCATACATTTATAGACCTTCATTGAATACATCACCCATGCTTCATTTTAACTTAACTTACCTCCAAGTTCCCAATGTAGAAATGAGAGAATTTTCTCTAAATCATTTGCCAAAGTGCTGTGTAAGGACCAGCATTTCAAAGAACAGACCCAATGATTTCTCTGCCTGTCATAAAAGGCAACTAAAAGAGGTACGATTTGCACTCTGACCTCATAAAATCCTCACTATCAACTACTAACCAAACAGATCCATGGGTTGGAGGATTGCCCCTGAGTTGTGCAAAGGTGTTATCTACCAAGAGTAGTGAATCATTAATAAATGATGGATGCAGCAACGTGTTGTTACAGTGCATGTTCCTATACTACTACTACTACTACTACTACTTTGCCAAACATTGCACCATAACACTTCTTACATATAACATGTATAGTTAATTTGTATATAGAGATAGAAAACTACCACCAACAGAAATTGTGATTCCTGAATCTTCTTACATTTCTCTTTAATTAACCCCAGTGCAATCCCTCAATATACTTTTAGTATACCAAATCATACAGATAAAAAATGGTGTCTAATATTTGTAGCTATCATAACTGCCTATGGCTTTCATTTTGCAATTGCTTAAAATTTTATCTACTTTGATGATACCTAACACTTTATCTCTATCTAACACTTTGGTTACAATCAATTTTGCAAAAGGTTCCATTTACTGTTTGTTATAAACATTCAGTTCTATCATTACCATTGTAAAATATAGAATAGTTCTTATCCATACATTTTGAGAAATGCTAATGGTGTTTGAGTTTTGCAGCAAGGGCTACTTATTATATCCTATTCTTAACAATTGCCTTGTTTTTCTTAGGCTCTCAACTTCTGATGGATTCATAAGGATACCTTCTAAATATACAGTATGCCAGTTTTCTCCATCTGTTATGGTACTAGGGTTCAGGTCTCCAATAATGATTTGCCAGACCATTCCTTGAAGTTGTCTATCTTTCCCTCTGTCTGCCTTTTCTTCTTCACAGTACCTCAGAAGGCTTTTGGAAGGTCACAGGATATTACATGGCCATAACATCTCAGCTTTCTCTGCTTCACTGCTGTGAGATTTTCATGGAATACAATGTAATACAGTATAGTTTTGCTCATTTGTAATAAAATACAAAATATCTAGGATGTTGAGGAGCATCTCATTTTCAATTCTTCTGAATCTGTCATGAGATCCCATATTTCATATGCATACAGTAAATCTTTGCAAGAACTCATAAACAATGACTACGCTAACTTAGTTCAAACCAAAATCAGGAAATGGAACCATCACCGTGAACAACACAATCGAACTTCTGCATGCAGAGGCACTCTTTGCTATGTAAAACATTGATTGAAAAACACTGAATACTGACTTTAGTAAGAAGTAGCATATGTAAAAATATCTGTATTCTTAACCAGAACAAAACATAACTACCTACCAACTTCATAGCTCATAACAATCAACCTTCAAAGAGCATAACACATTCCTTATTTTCACAATTCATAATGTCTTATCAGCCACCAAAACATAAAGAGAATAAAGTCATAAATGAGGTTCCAAAGCCTCTTTTCCAGCTGAACACACAAAACCTAATCTCACCTTTGCAGTTTACAATTTATTGAACGGCTGATCTTAGTAGAACAGAGATACTGTTTAAGATGGAAGATAAAATCAAAGTGTCAAAGAGAAACCTATGTTTCTTACAAAAACATAAATAAAAATCAATATTCTGATATACAATGTTTTTATGCATCTGATCTATACATTGATAACCTCTTTCAGCATTACAGATTTGAACAGATGCTTTTCTAACTTTTCACTTGTATGCCTTAAAACAAGAAACTGGTGTTTGAAATAAATTGCCAACAGCTAAGGACAAAGAATCTGGTTTCACTAGTTCCTTATATTTTGCTTTTCATTAAAATTCTGCCCTCACAGTTAACATCTTGTTGCTAACATTGCAATGTGACCATTTATTTTACCAAGTTCCAGACCTTCTATTGCTTGTAGTGTTAAGGTCACTTGTTGTTCTGAGTTCAATTCCTTTTATATAGATGATTGGTTCAACTAACTGCAGTTACAGATAGTTTTGGCTACATTTTGTTGTACAATGTAGGTTACACTGAAAAGAATGAAGAACTGTATCATTAGTTTTTATAGAAGCTTTCTTTGAAAATGAAATATTTTCATGTGAGAACACATTGTTAGTTTCTGTGAAAAATATTTCCAGGATTCCTATTATTAAAACAGGCCATACATTCACTGAAGTATACAGAAGAAAATTTATTCTAAAACTAAATTGGGATTATTATTGAGTTTGTTTCAAGTATGTCTATGTTTATTTTAAACAACTACAAGCTATAGTACTACCACAACACATTACTTGGTAATTGATTGTCTCTTACTTTTTCTGTACATTACATGATACTTGGCCCTGATAGTTTAGTAATCAATTTGGATGTGTGGATATGTGCAAACATTTGCACAAACCTTTGTTGATGCAGAAAAGAGTTCTCTACTCACTCACTCTTCCTATCAACTCCACAATCAGTATAAACATCGTGAAAAGTAGATTTAGAGATTGTTAAAATGCCTCTGATCCCTCACAGCAAACCTTTCCATAGCCATCTGATCAGTCATTAGCTTTTCAACACCCCACAAGATGCAACCACTCTATCTCCTATTCTTCATCTCAAACAAGGGTACTCTTTTGTCTTGCAACTTCAGTAGAGCTGGTGCAATGAAAATCTCAGCCAGCACATTCTGCAAAGTGTAAAGTTGATGGCCTTAGGAAGGACAGCCAACCATAGAAACCATGCTGTAACAGTGATACTGGAACAAGATGTTATCCTTAGACCAACTGGATCCTGCTTAACCATCCAACCCATGCCAGCATGGAATGCTGACATAAGAATGATCATAATGATGGAGTGAAATGAATTTCTCATATTTTAAACAACTGAAGCTCATAGTATAGTGAAATTCATGAAGTTAAAATATATTAAAGGCTAGCTGTGCAACAAGAAAGTATGGAAATATTGTGAAGGGAGGAGCTTTTGAGTTTATTACAAGTAATGGTTGCCTGGATGAAAATGCATTACCTTTCAGTAAATTTATACTGGATGGTTTTTCTGCCTTTTACCATGTAATAAGAAGCAGTCAGTTATAGAATCAAATGCAATCTGAATAGATCTGTAATAAAGCAGATCCTCTCAATATAAGTTAATTTTGCTTTATGTTGTTCACTATCTTTAATAAGTTGAGATTGTATTATATTTCACACAACACTCAGATTATCTTTTGAGGATCAAATAAAATGCTGCTTTAGATATAAACAGAAATTACTGTTGCTGTATTTGGAAATATTCTTATTGTACCAATAATAACAGCTGCAATATGTTGCATTGTAATGTAACAGATATCAACAAGTAGGAGAATTTTTCGAATGGCATAATCACTGCACATTTTATTATAAACAGAGTCCACTGGAACATTTATGGTTTGTGCTCCTAAATTATGTAGAGAATATTGCAAGCTGTGTATAAACCAACACACACACACACACACCAACTACCATAAGAAGAAAGATGTATATTGAATAGAGTGTTGAGAGGGGTAACATACAAATCACACACAGGGGAGATTATAGATGAAAAGTTTGAAGAACATGACTATATCAAAAGGAAACCTTCACCTATAACCTGCTTGCATGTGCTAGACAAACATGACAGATCAATTAATGTTCCCAGAGGAGGGTAACATTTACATAGTTATTTGCCTTGATAGAAATAGCAACCAAACACCCTACCATCTTAAAAACATTACAGTCTAAGACACAACAATGATTGAATAAAAAAAAAGAGATGATAGGCATGGTTAGCATGTCTTGGATCTGAGCAAAGATTATACAAAAATTACCTCAGAGTGTGGAAGATACCTTGAAGAATTCAGTATACAACCAGACACAATTTAGTCAAAGTAATGCAGACATGAATTTGAGTGCAGCAGCACTGATACACAATTTTATACTTAAATGGTTTAGTCAGATGAAGGAAAGCAGCATACACAGAGAACTAAAATACAGTAGAGAACTGTGTTAAAGGCACCTTAACCATGATATAGTGGTAGAAATAGTTCTTACTATGTTAATTTTACTATATTGATGTGTATACAATAAATTTATAAGCTTTGAGTTGTTAACTTTGCACAGAGAGTAAAGTTTGAAAAAATACTTGGAATATTTATAAAAACTTCATAATCTTGATTAACAACAGCATTTTTGTGCTAGGAGATAATCAGTTATTCTGATCCTAATACTTAACTGCAACTTTATTTTATCAACTTGCAACATGATTTGAACTACAAGTATAAGGGGACGTAGCTAAATACTTCAACTATTTTGTCTTATGCCCTGCCAGTTCACTGCCCTTTAATATATAAATGATTATAAATAATGTGTGGCATTTTCAGTTACTGCTGAGCCACACTGCCACAAGAAAACTAGACATTAAAGCAATCAAACAAGAATACACAAAACAAAAAAGATAGGAAAAATATTGGAGGAATAAGCAAGGAAACCAACCCACCTTATAACAACATCCCTACCAGTTTTTGAACTAGGCCATAAACTATAACCTGTGGACATTGATTTGAAGGTGGTGATAATGTATAATATAATGTAAAAGGAAAGAGACCATGAAAGATTGAAGAAGAGAGAATGGTGTAAGGAAACGGTAAAAAATATACGTAATGGACAATACCAAGCAAGGCAACAACAAAATATCTTTTTAAAAAATGAAGAGAAAAGAAAATGCTAGACAGAAAAGAAAAAAACTGGAAAAGAACAAACTAACGATAAGACTATTTTGCAAAAGAGAGAGAGATAATGTACATGTGTGTGTGTGTGTGTGTGTGTGTGTGTATATGTATATATAAAGAGAGAAAGAGAGAGAGAAAACGAAAGAAATGGAGAGAGGTAATCGTATGCATATAATAAAGAAAAATAGTCAATCAAAATATTCTCATAGCCTATACAGTAAGTTATTAGTAATTGAGTTGAAGCAGATGCAGTGAAGTAGGATGTATGTGGTTATATTGTAAAGTTATGAAATGCTTTGATACTTGGTAATATGCTGTTGCTTTTATCCTTCTGTACCAGTGTTTAACCCATTTCAGTACAGGTCCTGCATTCATGCATAGCATTGCAACCAAGATGTTTCATCAATCAACACATTACTCTTTTTGACATTGGAAGCCAATCAATGGTAGTCAGATCTTGAAGGTCTTGTTTCCTTAACAAGAAGGTTAATAATACTAAGTGAAATTTGAAATCTAATTTCAAAGCACCAGAACAGGCACCACAAGGCAGCTTATTTAATGCCTTATCAATCTGCACCAATTTACTGTTCTGAACTGGTACTTTATCAAACTCAAACTCAAAGAAAAAAAAATGCAAAACTGACCCCAGATTTGAGTTCAGAGCACAGAGAGCTGAAACAAATAATTGGCACTGTCAGTTACAACAATGAGGGTTCCAGTTGATCCGATCTCAGAACAGCCTGCTCATGAAATTAACATGCAAGTGACCAAGCACTTCACAGACACACATGCCCTTAACATAGTTCTCAGGGAGATTCAGCATGACACAGAATACGATAAGGCAGGCCCTTTGAAATATAGGCGCTACCCAATTTTTCCAGTAGAGTGGAGAGGAGCAATGTGAAATAAAGTGTCTTGCTCAAGGACACAACACACCACTGGAAATTTAACACACAACCTTACAATCCTGAGCTGAATACCTCAACCACAAAGCCACACACCCACATGTTGAAGCATACCACAAGGAATTCTACTGAACACTAATAACTTTGGTCAATTCAGCTTAACACATTTATTAAATGTAAAAATATAAATAAAATAGAACAGAAATGATTATAAATATAGCATGTGTATTTAAAATGGCTCTACTATGATGTAATATGTCTTTCACTTCCAACTAACAGATTATCTCAGATAAAAATCACTTGCCAAACAAGTGAAACAAAAGAATTTTTATAATTGGCAATCAAAAAATTATTCTCAAACTAGCAATAAAAATAATTTTAAAATTTTAGAAATACACATATAAAAAACACTCTAAATTTAAAATTAAAAAAAATTGCTATGAAGTAGCTATTTAAGTTTGCTTCTGTATTATTACTGAGACAAAGCCTGGAAACTTAACAGAGTCAAGAAAACATAACAGGATATGGAGACAGAATTTATTATATTTTTAAGAGGCAGGAGAATAAAAAAAAAAACTTCAATTTATTTGCTTTTACAACTTTACCCCTGAGCTGCAAATATTCAATTTCAGTTTCACTCATTTAAGTTTTGCAATAATACAGGGTTACCTTAACCTTCCTGTAGTTACAACTTTATATAAAAGGCTGCCCATCTTATCATGGTTGGCATATTTGATTTTTGTTTATAGTAGTTTTAAAACAGAATCAACCAGATGGTTATTTTTACAATACAGTCTAGGATGTTTACTTCCATGTGTGGCAACAGTACACCAATAGTCCCAGATATTTGATCAGTGTACTAATGTGGATTACACTCTCAACCCACTGACTGATCAGGGCTGAAGTATTTTCAAGCCCTGAAATAGGAAACAGTTAGAGTTCTTGCAATAGTTTTGATGTAGTTCAACACTTATAAGAAGTTTGAGGGTTTCAGATGTGCTGTTTATAAACAGAGAAGATGTATTACTGTATTTTGCATTTTTCTTCATTCTTTTGATATCTATTTCCCACTTTTTCTTTGAGTTTTGGTGCTGTTAAAGGAGTTTAGTTTGTTTTGACTATTGGAGGATATTTTAAAGATTTTTATTCTCTGAATTGGCACAAGTTTAATATGAGATGTCTCGACTGCATACAGCTATATATAGAATGTTTTATCAGGGTGATATTTTATGCATAGAATTTGGTGTAGTATTGAGAAAATACTTAATGCAAAGAAGGAAGATTGGTAGAGACATGACTAAACAATGAAACACACAAGAGTTCATAAAGAGAGCTTTATCGGTGCCTACAGCTGTGGAGATGAAGTCTAACTGGAAAGTTCAGATTTAAAAGATCAGAAACATTCAAAATCCATAAGTAGTTAGGTGAGAATTCACATGAGATGCAAAAAATATTTACATTACACTCACCAAACATCTTAAAGGCTGGAATGTGTCACACAAAGAAGATCTTGTGAAATGTAGTTGACCTGGCTCTATGGAAACTACAATGATGGTTACAAGAGAAGGGAAAGATTCTCAAGGTGTTAACAGACAGACATTATTTAAGTGCTTTCCACATCTGAGCTGTCAAAAATGGAGGACAGTAGTTGCCTGATCTTTTCTGTGGGTGAGGTGTTATGCATATTTCCAGAGAGGAAGGAGATTGAAATGGCTTAAGAGTACACTGTTTAATGGGGTGGTTGGAGAAGGTTTTACACATGAGAGCCATGTGCATCTAGTGGTGAATTAAATAGGATCAAGAGTACTGCAGAAAATATTTGATCACTTTGTATCAGGAAGTGATATAATAAATAACATAACTGAAGAGTGGTAAGTAGAAAAAATATTTAGAGGTCTTCTTAGAAACAGTTCAGAAAGCCTTCATACAGTTTGGAAGGTAAAAGAAATTAATGGTCATACCATACTGAATGAACGATTTTCAGATGGAAAGACTTGCTCGAAGACAGTGTCTATTTTTCTGGACACAACAGTGCAACTGTATGGGTAGAACTGGAGAGTATTGGGTTTGTTTATGCAGAGAAGAGAATCATAAGGTTTGATATCAGTCAACTGCTAAGCTGCCCTAGATGACTCAGAGGGCTTTTGCTAAGAAATGAGCAAAGCTCCAAAACAGTAAGCTGGCTTGAAGTACGAGAGTGTATGATGGTATGATAGAAGGTAGTGATCAGGAAATCTGAGAGGCGATGGTTGGGTGAAGATTAATTCAGATGATTAAAGTCAAAATTGTCAGGTGAGTTAGAATCAATGAGGGAAACGTATGACTGGTGATAGTGATTGGTGCAGACAGCAAAAGTGGGAAGACTGTAAGACCAAAAGGAGAAGTGTGCATTGGATTTCAAAGGGAAATGCAGTAAGGCACACCCTTAATGAGGTACGAGAGATACTTGAAACAACTGGGAAGTTTGAAAATAGTCAGGGCAGCAAGATAAGTATTAAAAAGTGGATAAGAATAGCCTTGAACTTGAGTAAATAAGTCTAATATTGAGTGAGTGAAATGATTGAGAACATGGATTCTATGTAGCCAGAGACATTAGCATTAGGAAGAAAGTTAGAGTATAGAGTTTAGTCTTAATAATAGAGATGTCTAATATATCATAAATATTAAGTATAAAGTAATTATTGAATATATTGTAAGTTATCTCAATTAAGTGTTGTTGGAAAATTAAATGATATAAAATCTCTTTTTAAAGTTAATATTTCATTTCCATCATTTGATTGCATGATCTGTCAAATTATTTATTGTTAATAATGAATTAAAAGGAATATGAAAACACGTTTATGGCAATAGCAGTTTTCTGTCAAAATGTATGCTAATTTGTAAGATTGAACATATTCAAAAGCAATCCTGGATATGAGAATACTGAAACAAAGTAACAATTGAAAATATCCTGGTTCATGTTGTGATTTTATTTAGAACTATATCTAATGAAGATGATGTCAGATTATTTGTTGAAGATTATTATATCAACTGTGCAAATATATCTACCATGAGGTGCAATTGTTGTTGTGTGAGGGCTTGTGTGCCTCAGTAACTCTGAGAAGTATGCCTGCAGAGCAGAAACTCCTGGCAGGGCCACATGTGCTTC
>NC_068981.1:189121467-189129632 GCF_001194135.2 Octopus bimaculoides
CAAGTAACATTAATATTTGTAACAGTTATTTAGTTTTCTAATTATATGCCAACCGAATCAGATAGTGGAACCCATCTTAATTTGTTTCTACCCATTTTCAGCAAAATACAGAAACCATTCATACAAGCTAACTGCTTAATTCTTATACTAATATCTATTTCAATTGTAGTCTGTTCACCAAATTTTCACTAAATCTCTGCAAACCCTTATTCTCAGAATATCCCTTTCCATCTGTTCTTCCCTTATTCCATTTATTCTTTGCTGAGAACCTCTTACATCTTGGTTTAATAAAAAGGTTTGGGCTTTGGCTTCATACAAAGGTGTCAAGATTCACATCTTTACCCCTTTTTTAAAAAAATCTATTCATTATTCTAATGCTTTGAATTATTTCTTCTGTATTAGCTGGGGTTTTATTCTTCAAGTTTCAGATTATGCTGCTCTAAATATATATTTCCTTTCTAAAGTAATTATTCACACAAGATAGCATATTTTCCACACTAACCTTTCTTTCAGTCAGTCTACTTTACTACATTTTCAACACATTCTATGCAAAATCTTTCCTTATTATTCATAGATTATCTTTCTCCATCTATTCTTTCCCCATTCAATTTCTCCACTCTCCAACTGTGAACTTTATACTTGAATGCAATACTTATCTGCTCTTAATAGCCTCTTGCACACTTTTTCACTAAGCAAGAAAATGGTTTGCAGTGATGTCAAATTCATCTGTAAGAGGAATATTACTTTCAACAGACATTTCCTCAATTTCCAAATTAATATAACTCCTAAGCAGAAAGTTGATATTATAGCCTATGATGTGCAATGTGAACTTGAGAGGTAAATCATTGATATTCAGCCCTTTGCTGGCCTCATCAAGCAGACCTGATCAAAGGTACCCACACCATGACTGTCCTGTTTATCAGGTATAGTGTATCTTGGTCTAATATGTAACTAAATCCTTTTTTTGCTTTTCAAATGGTAGCTTGTGGTTTGAGGAAAATTTCTCTACTATATCTACAAGGTCAAACAACCAAAAGAGATTCCTTCATTAGCTTCTAAAAGACAAATACAATTAGGAAGTACAAGTATGGCCTGATATATAAACTCACAACACATATTTATGAGCATTATTTGAAACGGTATAAAGAGTTTATAGTAAAACAGACGCAAAAGAAAGGGATATAAAAAAAAAGCAATGTAAAACTGGAAAATTTAATTGGATAAAGATGAGAAATGTTGAAAATGATGAATAAAAATTACAAAAGTAGAGGCGAATGACTATTTTGTTATATAGACCGAACAAACTCACATTACAATGGAAATATGGGTATTACAATCGAAATAGTATTATGAAGCTGATGTAATCATTGGAATGTTTGTTTCTTAGTCATCATCACCGTCATCATTTAATGTCTATGGTCTATGCTGGCATGGGTTATTCAAATGTATGCCCCCATGCCATCCACATTTTCTAACTGCTTATTAATTTTATATCACATTTTGTACAAATATTAACAAATGAAGTTATTAATCAATAATATAGATAGCTACAGATTTTGAAAATACTCAATAATACAAGGGATAGGAATGGCTGTGTGATAAGACATTTGCTTCTCAACCACATGGTTCTGGGTTCAGTCCCACTGTGTGGCACCTTGGCCAAGTGTCTTATGCTATAGCCACTGGCCAACCAAAGCCGTGTGAGTGAATTTGGTAGACGGAAACTGAAAGAAGCTCATTGTATATATATTTGTGTGTGTGTTTCCACTATCACTGCTTGAAAACTGGTATTTGTGTGTCTATGTTCCCATAACTTAGTGGTTTCGCAAAAGAGACAGATAGAAAAAGTACCATGCTTTAAAAAAGGCATAAGTACTGGGGGTCAATTCATTTGACTAAAATTCCTCAAGGCAGTGCTCCAGCAAGGCCGTAGTCTAATGACTGAAACAAGTAAAAGATAAAAGATATTTAATATCATATCTATGATGGCGAGGGTGCAAAAGAGTTGCTGCACAACCTTGACAAAGCAAATGTCAAAGGGGAATTTAGTTTGCAAACACTAGTGTATCTTGCTATTTATGCATCAGCAACATACACCCACACTCGAGGCTTTTGCATAGTTTTCTCTCAATCAAATTTCTCTCACAAAACATTGGTCAACTAAAGGATATAGTAAAAGACACCAGAGAAGACACTAAGGTGCCACAGAATGGTATTGAATCCAACATCAGTATTTGAGAAGTGGATGACTGTGCTCACAGGAAATGATAACAGGAATTGAACTGAATCAAAAATCATGTTTCCTTCTTGCAGAGCTACCATAGAAATTGTAAATATTAATAGCAATTATAAAATCCAGTCAAATGGCCAACTATTGAGTCCACCACCTTCATAGATTTTTCAATGGGATTGAAAAATCCAAGTTGATGATCCAAGTTGCTGGAAATTGTTTTTACTTACTTAAGTCAAGAATATTACACTGATGCTGTTTCCCAATACTACTCATGTATGCTAGAAGAGACTGGGTGCAAAGGTCCCCAACAGATTTGCCATCATGTAGATTAGGGACTCAAATGCATAATTCTTCAGAAGGCTGTGTAATCAGTTGGTATATAATCCAGTAGTCTGTTCTCTTTCTCAATTCATGCCCTACTTAGGCAGTGAGCTGGCAGAAACGTTAGCACGTCGCGCAAAATGCTTTGCAGTATTTCGTCTATCTTTACATCCTGAGTTCAAATTCTGCCATGGTCGACTTTGCCTTTCATCCTTTCAGGGTCAATAAATTAAGTACCAGTTGCGTACTGGGGGTCAATCTAATCGACTGACTCCCTCCCACAAAATTTCAGGCCTTGTGTCTAGAGTAGAAACGAATTCATGCCCTACTTCAGCAAGCACAGAATTGCAAATGAGCCACTGGATAGTTTCAGCTGGGCTCTCTACAGACAAATTCAGTCATATAGCTTCATTTCTTTCTATTGTCTTCTGTTCACATCACAAAATATAAACATTATGAAAATGAATTTCTGAACAAGCAATCATAGAAAAATGTTTACATTTAATCATATACAAAAATGAGCAACTTTATTAATACATTGTTCCAAAGTAATGTTATAAACCTGTACACAACAGGTTTATGGAAGAAAGTGCTAATTTAAAATTCAATCAATCTGACAATTCAGAATTAATAGTGAAACTTATCCAGATTTGTAAATAATTCACACCAATCAGACGCCAAACATGTGAAACCAGGAAGTAATTAAGTGATGCTATTCCAGAATGCAAGAAGTTGACCCTTCACTCAAAAGCTAAACTTTAAAAATTTTTCCAAATTCCCTGAGGAATACTGCTTCTAAATCTTAAGAAGATTCAACATCTTAAGTAAACAATATAATTAAAATGCATTGTCTATTGTCACTCTTTTTCTCTTTATTATTGTGCTGTAATTATTAATAATTGATTACTTTTTAAAATTTTCCTGTTCTCTACAACAATATATATGACAAACTCTTTTGAACAAAATATATTTTCAAAGAATCTATATGCACCACGTAACTTTGTAAAAATATAAGAAGAGTTCTAAAATATTTCTAGTTTCTATAAAAGATTGCTTTTATCTTCAAAAATATCATATTTAAAATAAAAAATTATCTTAGTTTTGTACAATCTTGAATGATTGATCCAGAAGAAAGCTGCACAGATCAACTATTCATATTTAACATTCCACTGGATTGTATCTTTTTTACTGCTTATCTAGGGTGTTTCTGGTTGAGTATTTTCCATATGTAACTATTGAAATCTATGGAGACAAATTTCAATGCTATGGACAATGATACCACAGACACTAACAAATTCTGTTCAATTCTATTTTATACATCTTGATATTTTTTTTAATAAAGAAAGATAAGATTTGTTCAAGATGGAATGTATATAAATATAAACACTAAAACTATATAATATGATGCAATCCTAAATCATAAGGTATAATATTACCAAAAACAAGTTGACAAGTTGAAAAATCTTCATTTTTCTTATAATCTATTCAATATTAAACAAATATTTAGGATAAAGAACAACTGTTCCTTAATATTAAATGGGTAATTATCACAAATTCAAGTCTTAAAACATTGTTTCTTTAGATAAAGAAAGAGTGGTGGTCCTAGGAAACAAAGAAACAATAGAAAGTATATGTAGAAGCATCAAGAAATATGTAAGTTTTCATTAAAGATGCATCTTGAAACAAATACAGTTACAAACAATAGGGTTAAAACCTTTTAAATTGGGGGTGGGGGAGCATAAAACTGCCTGTGGGACATGAGCTACACATCCATAACCCAGACAAGCATGCTACCAATTACATTGAGTAACTTTCTGAAAGGCTTATCGGGTATTAAAGTGAGCAATGAAGTAAGTCTACAAAGAAAACGAATGGTATCTCCATATACTTTCCATTGGCCAGATTTCACTTAAAAGATTTTGGTCAACTTGGGGCCACAGAAGAAAATATTTAAGGTACCATACAGTAGGACTGAACCCAAAATAAACGTCATGAAGTAAACTGAACTTTTTAAGTATATATTTCTACCTGTTGCCCATGACCTGCTAAATCTTAGTAAAACCTAGGTTGTTCATCATCATGAGGAGTTCTCTAGTAACTGTACAGAGTTTTCTGTATGTTAGCCTGCTTGTGGGGAAAGTAAAGAGATTTTGGTCTTACATGGCAGAGATACCATACAACAAAAACACATGCCTGCAAGGCACACATCTCCCTGAAATCCTGCAATACTGTAAGATGTCTAAAGGCAGTGAGCTAAGAGAAACATTAGCATTCTGGTCAAAATGCATAGCAGCATTTCGTATGTATTTACATTCTGAGTTCAAATTGAGTAGAGGCTGACTTTGCTTTTCATGGTTGATAAAATAAGTACCAGTTGAACATTGGAGGTCGATGTAATCAACTTAACTCCGCTCCTGAAACTGCTGGGCTTTTGCCAAAATGTGAAGCCAACATTTTAAGATATCTGCAATCAATGCTTTCTGGAGATCTTTGAAAGAAACAGCAAACACCATTGCCTGGTGAAAGCAAGTAAGAGTGATTGGCTTGAAAATAGTGAGGTTAAACTTGATGGTGGTGGTAATGTCAGTGGTTAATTATTTCCAGGTTTAACAACTAAATGTTCACCTTATAAATTGCCATAGATTATAAAATAGAATATTTTGCTTCATTATCTATTTCACGCATAATTAACAAATTATGATAAGTTACATGTTTCATTCAAGAAAGTTATCATCATCATCATCATCGTCGTTTAACGTCCGCTTTCCATGCTAGCATGGGTTGGACGATTTGACTGAGGACTGGTGAAACCAGATGGCTACACCAGGCTCCAATCTGATTTGGCAGAATTTCTACAGCTGGATGCCCTTCCTAATGCCAACCACTCCGAGAGTGTAGTTAATGTAAGAAAAATCCTGTAAACCTATGTTTTCTCAAAATCATGCAAATACATATTGCAAATAATTACCTGAGATGATAGCTATCACAGGAGCACAGATGTTTCAAACTGCAACCATCAGTTATTTCCATAAATAATTTTGCTGATATCGAATCATATTATTTATAACCAGATTAATTATGCTGCATTATCTTCATCAGCATCAAGTAATTATTCAAATATTAAGTGATGACCATTTAAGCTTGCAACAGCATATCAACATAGTAATAGCTGCCAACTGACCTGTATGGCAGGTTAAAATATGTAAATTGCATACAGATTCACAAATAAAGTATCAGTGATGAGTGTGTCACATTTTAAGCAACACATCTCAATAACTTGCTAAAATATACGTATATACATGTGAAGGTGCATGGCCTAGTGGTTAGGGTGTTGCCCTCACAATCACTAGATCGTAGGTTTGATTCCCAGACTGAGCAGTGTGTTGTCTTCTTGAGCAAAATAACTTCACTTCATATTGCTCCAGTTCACTCAACTGTAAATGGGTAACCTTGCAAAGGACGAGGCTTCCAATCAGAAGGAATGCTGGCCTGCTTGCCTAGCCAGTAGTGCGACATCATTTAAAAGCTAAAATAATACAAAGTGCACTGTGACCAGTGATGTGTAACAACAACCGATAGACTGGTTGATCACGTGACACACACACACACACACACTGGATGATAATTAAGTCACTGTTTATTAAAATACATTTCATTTTCAAAATTTAATAGACTCTACAGACAAAATTAGATTTTTTTTATGAATACTTGTTTCAAACCAATGACCATTCTGTTCCTGGAACTGCTGATAGCACAAAGCAATGGAATTGCAAGCATCTAGAAACATTCTGTTTAGCATTTGTACATATTCTCATTCAATGGTTGATCTCAATTCAATTGTTGCCAGATTTGTACTGTAAAGCTTTATCTCTCCTTTTTAAATATTCTTTTCTACTGTAGGTACAAGGCCCAAAATTTTTGAGGAGGGGGCTAGTCGATTAGATTGGACCAGTATACAACTGGTACTTAATTTATCAACCCCGAAAGAATGAAAGGCGAAGTCAACCTTGGTGGAATTTGAACTCAGAACAAAGTCAACCTTTGTGGAATTTGAACTCAGAACGAATTCCACCAAGGTCAACTTTGCCTTTATTAAGTACTTCCCCTTCACCAAAAATTTGAAGTACAAAACTGTCTTTGTACTTCAACTGCATTTTCAAACTTTACAGTAAATTTCCTTTGTTCAAAGCTTAATCTGGATTCCTTCATTATTTCTAATAGATTAAATCTAAAAAGAAGTGAATATTAAATGAGTTAACAGTTAAAGTGTGTATATAAGGTTTTGGGACATCCTGTATGTGTGTGTGTGTGTAGTAAATTTGATCAATTTCAATTATTAGCAACAAAAGCTGTTGAAGATCAAATAGAAAAAGTAATGCTATAACATTCGTTTAAACATGTCATTTTTACTTAAGCTGTAACAAACACTTAGAAACATAGGTTTATCATAACTGCAGATGAACAAGTCTTAGAAATTGTTTGTCAATGGCAATCTAGAAAGGTTGTGGCAGAAGCAAGAAAGACACAGAAAAGAAAAAGGAAAGAGGAAAAAAAATCATAAAAAATTCACAAGTATCTGATTCAAATAATTTCAAAGGTGATTTGTAAGAAATATATGCAAGCTGAAACAACTTCAGTTTTTAGTAGATTAAGAACTGAATCCCTTTCCATCAGTTTACTCATATGTAAAAAGCATTACATAATTGTTTACATTTTTTCCCTAACTATAAACATTAATACTCTCCCTCTGAAAAGCTCTATAAACCATATCAACAGAGAAAATTTGAATTGTGCAGTATAAAAAGCTTCTATATATTTCTCTCAAACTTTAAAAGCTAATCAATAGACAATTTCTTCAGCCATTCTTTATTTAGTGATAGTTCCAATGTTGGTGGCATGTTAAAGGCACTTGGTACACCTTGTGGAGTGGTTGGTGTTAGGAAGGGCATCCAGCTATAGAAACTAAGCCAAAACAGACTGGAGCTTGGTACAGCTCTCCAGCTTACCAGTTCGTCAAACCACCTACCTCATGCCAGCATGGAAAATGGATACTAAATGATGATGATGATGATGATGATGATTTTTGCTTTCTTTTCAATATATTCTCTACCAATCTCTGCAAAGTCACCAAAACAAACTTAAAAACAGAAAACTTATATTCAGTATATTAGAAGAAACATCAAGTTTCAATGGATGCAGGCTTGGCTTTGTGGTTAAGGTTGCTTTGCAACCACATGGTTTCTGGTTCAATTCCACTGCATGTCATTTTGTCTAGTGTCTTCTACTATAACCTCATGCCAACCAACACCTAATGAATGAATCTGGAAGTCATGCATGTGTGTACATGCATGTATGACTGTAGATATCCCAAGCAGTTGAACACAACAACGGTTTGATGGTTGCATTCCCCACTGATATTATAACTGGTCACTGTTTTTGAAGACCAATGGAAAACATAAGAGTTGATGGTGGGGAGAACATCCCACCCAGCAGTTAAATCCTGCCTCAAATAAGTCCCTATCTAACTCATGTTAGCTTGAGAAAACAGATGTCAAATACATGAATGAATGAACGATAACTAATCTAATGAATATCTTTTACTAATTTAATC
>NC_068981.1:189130056-189138237 GCF_001194135.2 Octopus bimaculoides
TATATATATATATATATATATATATATTGAAGATTAATAGAAATCCAAAATACTAATTCTGCATTATAACAATATTATTTAATTTGCTGACTTTAGATATGGTGTTGTATGATTTAAACTTCACTATTCATGTATACTGTTTAAAAATTACATAATTTTCAGACATTATTTAGCAACTAGAATATCATTTGTGATATGACATTTAACACTGAATGTATATTTTTGCTACCATGGGTAATATCAGGAAATAAGGTATGCATAGAACAGTTATGATTTAATTTTTATAAAATTTCTAAGTGCTTATACAAAATGATGAAATGAACAGTAATTTTTCAGAGCAAAATGTTACCTTAAAAAATAATAAAAAGAAACAAATTTTGCATTTGCAATTACTTTTCTAAATTTTATCAGCTAATGACAATTCTACTCTGGTGAATGCTTATCTCTGCAAAATTTCATTTAAAAAAAAGGGATACATTTTTTAAAATGTTATAAGACTTAAAGTAGGTAAGAAGGCATCAAACTGTAATTACACCTCTCTTTCTCACACACACACAACATGTTAATTTGCAAATTGACAAGTCATTTTAAAATGTAAATAAAAATATTGGTAATTTTACAAAAGAAGGATTTGAAGGCATTCCTTTACTCATTGTCTGCAATCAAGCCTAGAATGTGTATTCATCCTACACCTCTTGTGTTAACTCTCTGTATCTCTATTTTACTTTTTCTCTGTACAGTATAAACCATGACTGAAGAAATCAACCAACCAACAGTTATACTAGCTATTTTAATTAGCGATAAGGTGATGAACTGGCAGAACTGCTAGCATTCCAAGCAAAATGCTTAACAACATTTGTGCTAAAATTTGAAGCCATTATTAAATAACTTTTTTTTTAATATCCTATCTCTAACGTCTTTAAAATAGGTGCAGACATTGCTGTGTGGTTAAGAAGATTATTTTCCAATTATGTGCTTTCAATTTCAGTTCCACTGCATGAAACTTTAGGCAAGTATCTACCTAGATCAACCAAAGCCACTTGAGTGTATTTGGTAAGCAGATACTGAAAGAAGCTTGTCATGTGCATGCACACATGTATGATGAAGCTGTGATCTACGGCAGAAAAAGCTCTGCACGATGGAAAATGGGTGCTTTCGGCAATGTGCTACTGGTGAAATACATCAACAATCCATACTCTACGTGGACCCCCAAAAAATAAATAAATAAAATAACTGCCTCCTTACTCAGCTTTAATGACTTCACTTTATTGACACAGACATCACTGATATCAAAGTATCAGTGTTGGGCAGGACACTGATTCTGTCTTAAATTCCTCCTCTCATATAAATGTAGAAGCTATAAACTGACTACTTCACATGCCCTCTATCAATTGACTGTAAAGAAAAATTAGAATCATATATTCTTTGTGAATGTGAGAATCTGACCTAGGTATATATAAATAATATCTGGTTATTAGTATATTTTATATGCAGTTAATTTGGTATCTTGTATAAAGCTTTTGAGTAGAATCTGATCTTTTCTCACACACTTTACACAGAACATTCTGTTTATCATTACCATGAGAAATATTTTTGAACAAAAGAACAGGGTATTACAAACTTATATTCACATTAATTAGCAAAAAAATTAGCATAAAATTTATATTAAGATTACAAACATGTGGTGTTCACTGATGGCCAGTCAGTGTAAAGGAGATTACTATTTCTATATGATATTTTGTGCAATTAGAAGTTTGAAGTTTATAATTGAGGAACAAGGAAGAAGATGCATAGGATATAGATGTTCAATTTATTTTTGTTCTCCATATTACAAAGATCTTAATTTTTTTAGCTATAGGTAATTATGTATAGTACCATTTCATTTTTATTTGAAATCATCAGCATGACATAATCTGAGGTAAATAAATTAAACTAAATTCAACATTTATGAAGTGAGAAATTTCTCTGAAATTGGTAAATAACAAAATCAGCTAGTAAAAGAAACAATTATATATGTAGGTGAAATATTGCTAATATCATTAATAAATTGGTATCTTAATAGCGTGACTTTCTGTGAAATATATTATCTTGTGTATGGGGTTTGTGAGCCAGGGGTGAAGTCACAAGAGCTAAGGTGAGTGGGGGGTGGGGGTGATGGGGTTAACAATCCACAGAGGTAATTGAGGAAAAACAGACTTCTGGTATTGGTGATGGGAGGGAAGGTATATTGCAAGTAAATGATCCATGAATTTTGTGGATCACTTATGTAGTTTGATCAGGATGCTAAGAAAGATAAGAGAGATATAGAACATAGAACACAATGAGATGAAAGTAAGAAAACAGAGATGATCTTCAACTTTTGTAGATAACAGAGAGAGTGAGAGAGATAAGTAGGAAAAAATATGGTGAAAGAAGGAAAAAAGTTGCATAAAGTGCATAATTAGATCTGTGCATAATAGTAACGATAATAAAATAATGAAGTTTGGGAATGAATGAATGGAGGCTATTTAGAAGAGGGAAGGAAAGTAAAAGGTTTGATTATCTGAATATTTTCATTATCATCGCATATGCTCTTCGATAGAGATGCCAAGAGAGATAAAGGGCACCTAAAGCATAACTATATAGGGACAAAAATAAGAAAATGAGAACAATCCTTGAGCTTGAGTTTTGCAAACAAAAGAGAAAGCCTGATAGGAAGAAACATGGTCAAAGAGGAGAAAAAGGTATATACAGTGAGTAATTAGACAAGCTCCTAATTGAGACATTAATAAAATAATGAAGTTAAAAAAATGAATAATAAATGACTGGAAGTTATTTAGAAGAGGAAGGAATATTAGAGAATTGCTTATCTGACTTTCTCCATTATCATAACATATACTGTTTGAGAGGGATTCCAAGAATAATATGAGATATAGTTCATGTAAAACACATATAGGGACAAAAGTAAGAATACAGAAACAATCTTCAAGTTTTGTAGATAACAGAATTAGAGAGAGATAGGTAGGAAAAAGCATGATGAAAGAAGTTATGAAAGATGTACATATCTGCACAATGGGAGACATTATTTAAGAGGCTTTCTTCCCAGTATCAGTTTTCTAGCTTTAACATTTCTTCTCAAAGAAACTGAAGAAATCCTCAACCTAAATTTTCTTTAATACTATTTCATTAATATTCTTCACCTAAAATTGAGTATCCACTTAGTTATTTTTATTGTTGCGAGGCTCAGTTTTAAGCAAGAAAATTTAGAGAGTCAAAGTAGATTACAATATTTCAAAAGAATTAGGTTTTCAACTATGATTAAATGCATGTGTATTTGTGCACATCTGAGTGTTGTGTGTGCAGGTCTGTTATGTATGCACATGTGATGTGTATGTATATCTTGTGTGCATGTGACATGCACATGCATGGTATGTGCAAGTGTGATATGTGCATGCATGGTGTGTACATGCATGCGGTATGACTGTGTGTGTGTGTGTGGTGTGCAAGTGTGTGTATCAAGAAATAAGCCCCTACCAAACCCAGGAGAGACCCAGAATGGTGTTCAGCTCTAATATCTGAGAAAATGCCAAAAAAAAAAAAATCATCTACCTGATAGATTGGCATGAAGTCACTCCACTGTACACTTCAATCTTCATTGTCTTTTCCTGCCTCCATGTCTTCTACTGCTGCTATAGAAACCAATGCTAAGCAAAGCTCTACTCAGAGTCTTCTCACTACCCATATTGTGATCACCAACATCTTTGCACTATATGTTACACACAATCTTTCTTCCCAATAATGTTGGTCTAGAAATCCACCTAAAGTAGAGTATTAGTGTCAATCTTTGATCTTCGCTGCCAGAAGCACCTCACCATCTCCAGTCTAACCCCATTACAAAAATAAAAACAATACAAAAAAGGTTCAATATAAACTAAATTTCTTTGAAAATGTGTCTTCAATGTAAATTATATTTTAACCCTTTAGCATTCAAATTACTCTGTGAAATTCATTCACTTTGTTTTAAATCAATCATGTATTATCTCATAACACTAAGATTTAGATAATGTGAATGTTTATTTTTAAAATGAAATTGTAGGGAAGATGTGAAAGGTCAAATCTAGCTGGTTTGAACATAAAAACGCGTAGAATATTTGGGCAAGATGTGATCGGTTTAAAAGCTAAAGAATTAAAGAGTACTTTTAATATAAACTTAATATTTTTGTACAGAAGTAACTGAACCAGGTCATAAAAGTTACTGAGAGAGTTATAATACAACTGATTAGGAAAAAAATTAAGCTAAATGAGATGCAGTTTGGTTTTATGCCTAGGAAGATGGCATCTTCCTAGTGAGACAGCTGCAAGAAAAGTATTTGGACAAAAGTAAGCTATTTTACTTAGGTTTTGTCGACGTGGAGAAGGCTTTTGACAGAGTCCCCACCTCTATTATCTGGTGGTCTCTTAGGCAGCTAAGGGTAGAGGAGTGGCTTGTTAGAGCTGTACAAGCCATGTACAGTGGTGCTGTTAGTAAGGTGAGAGTTAGCCCTGAATACAGTGATGAATCTAGCGTACAGGTAGGGGTTCACCACGGCTCAGTTCTCAGCCCACTCTTATTCCTTGTAGGCCATAACAGAGAAATTCAAAACTGGATGACTACAGGAACTACTTTATGCTAATGACCTCACTCCTATAGCAGAATCTATAACAGAATTGAAGAAATTCCAGGTATGGAAGCAAAACCTGGAATCAAAGGGCCTTAAAGTTAACCAAGCAAAGATTAAAGTTGTTGTTAGCAAGAAAGAAGATAAAACTCTCTTTCTGTTGGGTAAATGGCCCTGCTCAGTATGTCGAGAAGGAGTTGAAAGTAATTCCATTCGCTGCACCCAGTATAAGCTATGGACAAGTAAGAGGTAGATTAACAGATAAAGTTGTCTTCGTGTGTGACAGATGTGCAGGAACAATAAGCACAAAGAGCACATGGGACTTAGATTTTCTCAAATGCCCAAAAGGCTCTCTTGGACCAAATTAACAATGGTTGAAGATGCTCTGAAAGTATTGTTTCTAGAATAATGATAGAATGGAGGAAGTTCAGAGAGTTATTACCTATGTTGGCAATAAAAGGACTCTCCCTCAGAGTGAAATGTAGATTGTATGATGCTTGTGTACAGACGTCTATACTCCGTAGTAGTGAGACATGGGCTCTGAATATAGAAGACATGTAGACTGGAGAGAAATGAAGGCAATATGTTCCATTTGATGTGCAAGATCGGTGTGGCTGCACAACAATGTGCAAATGTGTTGAGATAAAAGTTGGGCATAAGAGGGATCATATGTAGCATGCAAGAGAGAAGAGACTATGTTGGTTTGGACATGTGATGCATATGAATGAAGACAGCTGTATAAAGAAGTACCAAGCACTGAAAGTGGATAGTACTCATGGAAGAGGGTGACCCAGGAAGGTATCGGATAAAGTGGTGCAGACCGATCTCAGGATGTTGGGCCTCATGAAGGAAATGATAATGGGCCAAGAAGTCTGGTGATATGAGGTTCTTGAGAAGACCTGCCCACGTCAACAAAACTGAGTTGTAGTAGCACTGTGTTCCACCCACATGTAACAAGAACACTTTTCACACACCTTAACCCAACAAACCAAACTACATCTCTTCTCTTCCTCACATTTCCTCTTCCATGTACTATGCTCATCTCTCACACCCCAATCCTGTCCTCACTGCACTACTCACAGAATCATTGCTATCCAGTAGACCCCCATCCTCTCTATATACCCAAGTTTTCACCAGTCACTGCATTCCACAACCCCACACTCTACTCACACTATTTTTGGCAATACCCTGCCACTTATATATGACCTCCATACCCTGAGGGTGTGCCCTTGAACATGCCACCATCTATCTTTCTCTTCCTTTACTCTACTAATCCATTTATTTTCTGATCCTCGTCCCCTGTAAGTATGCCCAACACTTCGCCACCATCTCTCTCCTGCACTCTTACTGTCTCTTACTCTCTCTCCCCTTCTCTTGCTCTTCCCTCAGGTTGGGTAACCATGTATCTCCTTTACAGCAGCACACCTGTTTCCATCCTCACTTTTGATCACACTCTCCCTCTCTGGCCAGGTAACCACAAATCTCTCCTACACAAGATCACTTCCTCCAATGTCTCCTCCTCTCTCAAAGGATCTTTGTCTTGCAAGTTACTTGGTGACCCTACCAGTGCTGGTGCCACATAAAACGCATCCAGTCACACTGTAAAGTGGGTGGCATTTGAAAGGGCATCAAGCTGTAAAAACCATGCCACAACTGACCTACCTTGTGCTCATGCCACATGAAAAGCACCCAGTCCACATAGCTGGATGGTTAGTGTCAGGAAGAGCACCCAGTCATAAAAACCATGCCAAAACGGACACAGAAGTCTGGTGCAGTCTTCTGCCTTGCCAGCTCCAGTCAACCTGTTCAACCCATGCCAGCATAGAAAGCAGACATTAAACAATGATGATGAATCCTGTATGGATCAATATATTCTTTTATTTTACATTGAGCTATAATAATACAGTGCATGTCATTAATCATAAGATCTACAACATTAAATATTTCATATAACAGGATTTTACATATCTTTAATGCTAAAATCTATTGCTTTCTCCTATATCTGAAAGATGGATTAGTTTTCAGAAACATTTAAAAAAAAAATATCGATTAAAGATCAGAAAATAAATATGAAAGCAGAATTGTATCATACACAAGAGAAAGTAAATTTATAGAAAAATAATTAATTAAAATTTGAAGATGTCTTTTTGATGGAACTAACATTCTAATTAGTGTTAGATAATGATCTTTTAAATAACACAGGAAAATGCTCAGAGGTATATTCCATCTAATTTTTATCCACTACTTTTTCCACATCCTATGTAATAATTTATGAGATAATGTTTTTATAAGATATTTTTTAATAAAGTGTTTAAGAACAAAGGCTACCACTTTCATTAAAGAAACTAGAAGATAATTATCTTATGACTGGTGTGATTGTTGCTCAGTGTTTGTGAGTGAATGACTGTTGCTCAACACAAGTGATTGAGTGATTGTTGCTTAGCACAAGCGAGTGATAACTGCTCAGTGCATGTGAGTGAGTGACTGTTGCTCAGCATGAGTGAGTGACTGTTGCTCAGCATGAGTGAGCAATTGTTGCACGGCATGAGTGATGATTGTTGCACAGCATGAGTGAGAGTGATTGTCGCTCAGCATGAGTGAGATTGATTGTCGCTCGACATGAATGAGAGTGATTGTTGCTCATCATGAGTGAACAAGTGATTGTTGCTCAGCACGAGTGAGTGATTGTTGCTCAGCATGAGTGAGTGATTGTTGCTCAGCATGAGTGAGTGAGTGTTTGGATTTTCTGTAAGGGTTAATTCCCTTAACTTTTTTAAATGCTCAAAATAAGGGTTTCTTACAGTGGACACAGTTTGTGTGGACCCTGTCCCTCTTTCTTGTCCTTCAAACTTGCATTGCTCTGATGCAATAAGAACAACAAGATCAGTAGTTATCAGGATGCAGGATTTGTATAGAGTTGCCTTCTCACATATGATCAACAAAAGAGCTGAAGGGTCTGAGGAGGTGTCTGTGAGTGATGATGACCTGGAAGCAGTTCCATTACATGCAAATTATTCCATAGCTAGGACCCTAAACAGGAGCTACTGCTCTGTGTCTGAGTAGACCTGGGAACAATAGTGACTAACTAAAAGGGGGTCCCTACTCCTCAAAACCCTGGAATTATGAAACCAGGGCTTACCTAATGGATGCAGTTTTAAGTTTAAGTCAAACCCATGACAAATATGTGTGAGCATAGAGAGAAAGAGAAAGAGATGTGTATATCAACATGAAAATGGGTGCACTTGAAATACTGTAGTATTACACGAATGTAAACTTTTTATCTCATATCATATGAGAACAAAGGAATAAGTAGAAGTTAAAGTATCGGGATAAATAGAATTGACTAAAATTCTTAATGGTAGTGTGCCAGTATGGCCACTGTCCAATGTCAAGCTTATAAAAGAATAAAAGATTGTGGAATGACGGTAATGTGTATTTTGAGATAAATATATGGAAGGAGCTCAGAATTTACATATAAAATAGAAGCAATTTATTTGCCTATATATATATATATATATATATATATATATATATACACACACAC
>NC_068981.1:189138247-189173607 GCF_001194135.2 Octopus bimaculoides
CACACATATACATACCCACACACATCTTGGCATTCTTAAGCTATAGAATCTCTTTTGCATTCTGAAACAGCCAGCATGATTAATGTTTTTCTTGATTGTTTCTCTGAATACTTACAACGTCTTTCACTCTTCCCTCGAAACCTAGCATATGTATAGATATTGTGCTGCTCTCTACACCAATCAACTCTTGCAATTTCTTCTTCATGGCATATCAGCCAACATTAAACAACTGCCTCTTATTATTCAAGTCAATAGTTGTTAAGTTTGTTGTCAATTCCATACTAACTACTCCTGATGGTGAGTAAACTGCATTCTCAACTTATTTGGTACAGCCAAATAAGTGTAAGAAATATACTTCAAATTCACAGGCAACAGAAGCCTGAAAGCACATATTGCAGCAAAATCCAAAATATTTTAACACAGAAAGCTTTGCTGTTACACTGATTGAAAGACTATATCTAGCAGAGATCATTTACTATTGTTATGTGGGAAATATTCATTTTACAAACATAATCTGTGCAAAAGACTATTCAAAGGGCAGAATATATTTGCAAAAAGTCTTCAAAGACTTCAGCCATGTATTTTGGTTTCTAGCGAGGTCAATTAAATCCAACTTCTTAAGATTTTTCCAATCCAAGAAACAATAGAAAGCTCCCATGCAAACAAAGCTATAGCATTTGCACAATACTGAACATGATTGCTTGACTTACTGGAAATAGCAGCCAAGACTCTTAAATAAAGTTCTATCAATGAAAGGAATTTAGACACATTCATTGGATAATGTAATGAAATAAACTGCATGAAAAGGTTGGATGGTTATGGATGGAATGCCTTATGAGTCTGCTGTAACTGTAACAACCATTGCTTATATTACCTGTCAACATAAAAGACGAGTCTGCTTTTTACTCAACTTCTTTAGGGTCCTAGTATGGCTCCTGGCCTTGCCTGCTCCTGTCAAACCATCCAATGCATGAGCATGGAACATGAATGTTAAATGAGGATGATCATCATCTCCTGTTAGTGGTTGCCAAGTGGGACATCTTTCATCTCATGATTAAAAATATTAAAACCAAATAATATTTCAGACATCATTTAGAAGCAATCAAATGACTCCTTGTTCACTTAAAATGTCCTCAGTTGTTCATTATATTTTAGCCAGAGTAAGGACATATAAGAATACACTGGAGAATGCCATTTCTGATATTCCAAAAATTTTAAATGGTTGTCACCACTGGAATGTCTGTTCAATGAGCTCTTACCAGAGCTAAATAGAAACAAATCAAAGCATAACACTTCATTGTCCCATCATAATCTGTTAGTAGCTAAGGTTATTGCTCCATCATTGCAAAAGCCTTTGGAGCTGAAACGCTTACAAGAATAAAAGAATAGTTTATAAATAGAAGGCCTCTCTATCTCTTATTCAGGAAGACATTTCTTATAAAAAAAGGCCAGATTTATTTACAGCACTAAAGCACAAGTGTGGCTGTGGGGTAAGAAGCTTGCTTCCCAACTGCATGGTTCTGGGTTCAGTCCCACTGCATGGTACCTAGGGCAAGTGTCTTCTACTTTAATCTTGGACTGACCAAAGCCTTGCAAGTGGATTTGGCAGATGGAAACTGAAAGAAACCCATCATATGTGTGTGCGCATTTTGCCCCACACCACTGCTTGACAACTGATGTTGGTTTGTTTATGTCCCTGTAATTTAGTGGTTTGGTAAAAGAGACTAATAGAATAAGTACTAAGGTTTAAAAAACATAACTACATTTGATAAAAAGTTCTTCAAGGCGATGCACCAGCATGGCTGCAGTCTAATGACCAAAACAAATAAAAGGCATAAGGAAAAAAAAATCAAATATGAACAGCTGCTGACTTCTTACAAAGCATAAACATATTTGCAGTATTCATTGATTACTGACTGACAGCATATCTGAAACTGACCATCACTGCACTCTTACATACATGCACACTTTATACAATATTTATGTCATTCTTTGAAATGTAAGTCTTCTCACACCAACGTTTTAAAAAAAGTTCACTGTGAGAGATATCTCACATTTATCACTGATACTACAGCAATGATAAATGTGAAATATCTCTCTATTCATATCAATGTAGTATAAACTTTATGCTGCTACCTTACTATTTTTCTTTTATGGTGTTAGGCAAGAAGGGGGATTTCATCAATGATTTAATCCTATAATAACCCTAACTCTGGTTTACTTTCAAAACCTACACTAAGCATTTTGGTCAATTTTTCTTCCTGAGAAATATAAATATTTCGGTATCTCTCTTCTCTCCCCAAGTTTTCTTGCCATCCATAGTTTCTTTTTACAGATGTTATCCACTTATCTCTCTAATTCTTTAACACTATTAGTACAGAATTAACAGCTCTACAACAGTACATTCGTAATAATCTTGATTCTGTCAACTTCAATGCTTCCTAGGGCTCTTCTCCAATTCCCCTACATTTGGTAGCGTCTAACATTAATTCACAGCCCTTTACTATGAGGCAAGTATAACCCTTTCATATTCCTTCCCATACTAGAGAATAAAAAAAGAAAAGAGGAATGTTGGCATATTTTTAACAAAATCATCATCATCATCATCATCATTTAACGTCCACTTTCTATGCTAGCATGGGTTGGACAATTTGACTGAGGACTGGTGAGCCAGATGGCTACACCAGGCTCCAATCTGATTTGGCAGAGTTTCTACAGCTGGATGCCCTTCCTAATGCCAACCACTCCGAGAGTGTAGTGGGTGCTTTTACGTGCCACCCGGCATGAAGGCCAGTCAGGAGGTACTGGCAATGGCCATGCTCAAAATGGTGTATTTTACGTGCCACCTGCACAGGAGCCAGTCCAGCGGTACTGGCAACAATCTCGCTCGAATGTCTTTTCACATGCCAGGAAGGCGACGTTGGTAATGATCATGCTCAAATGGTGCTATTTACGTGCCACCGGCATGGAAGCCAGACAGCTGGTGTTCTGGCAACGATCACGCTCAGACGGTGCTTTTATTTTAAAATAAAAGAAATTAAATGAAATAAACAGTTTAGAAGGTAACGATAGCTCAAACATTTTCAGACTGACTGATGAAACTGGGGCCATAACAGAAAAAAGTGATGAGAAACTACCAGACACTGATGTATTGATATATACAATATAGCAATTTCATTAATTCGACTGTACTAGTTACATAGTGTGTGTGTGTGTGTATGTACAGGAGTAGCTGTGTGGTAAGTAGCTAGCTTACCAGCCACATGGTTCCAGGTTCAGTTCCACTGTGTGATACCTTGGGCAAGTGTCTTCTACTACAGCCTCAGGCTGACCAAAGCCGTATGAGTGGATTTGGTAGATGGAAACAGGAAAAAGCCTGTCATATATATATATATATATGTATGTATGTATGTATGTTTGTCCCCCCACCATCGCTTGACAACCGATGTTGATGTGTTTATGTCCCCATAACTTAGTGGTTTGGCAAAAGACTGATACAATAAGTAGCAGGCTTACAAAGAATAAGTCCTGGGGTCAATTTGGTCAACTAAAGGTGTTGCTCCAGCATGGCCACAGTCAAAATGACTGAAACAAATAAAAGAACTAAAAAAAAAGAAAGAATAAAAGAATATACTGAGATTTTGAAAGTATCTAGCTTTCATTTCTATTTACTAAACAAGGTCTTGATAGAATGACCTTGAAACTAACCTAACTTCTAGTTGTATTTATTTAGGGTTCATCTGGTATCTGACTAACATGGCATCAATCCTATTTTTGGGATTCTAAATAATGACAATGTAGAACTAAAGAATCGTGGAAACTTTGAGAAGCTATTATTTGCAAGTGACAACTTTTATCATTAGAGTCAAGAGGCCATTGAGTGTGATTTAGTCCAAACAGTCATCATTATCTCAGAATAATCTAAAATGTACAAGACCTATTAAATTAATAACATTGTCTCAATGAGAGATCTTTGTAAGAAGCTTTATTGAAATTTGTAATTGCATTTGCATCTGGCCTGCAATAAAACTTCCCATCAGCCTACACACACGAGCTAATTTGCATAAATGCTATAGGTCAAAACCAAAACAAACTTTAGCATGTATGTACTAAAGTTACCATTATTAATACAAATTATTGATTAAAAGTGTATTAAGTGCAAAATTGTATAAGACTGAAATATTCTGTAACTTTAACGTCATTGATTTATCCAAAATAAAATGATTTCAAAAATCAACTTTGGGAAATAGTTACTTCAGAATGCTGGCTTTACAGATGAGATAAGATTTAAAATGGCTACAAATGGAAGTTTCCAACCAAAACACTGCCTTTATAATATAACAGCATACAAAAATACAGTTTTGTTGTTTCTGTTTCCTATACAAATTCATGCAGATACAGACAATCAGGTGCACACTAAATCTAGTCATTATCCTTGATTGTAAATGTAGTTTTTACTTCTAAAATCTGGCTAATTTTAGAAATATATTTTGCTAAAGCAGCTCTGAAAACTCTTGTTCACATAATTTTCAAAAATTCTTTTCTGATAAAGAGAATAGTTAATTAGTATTTAAATGTTTCTGCAATAAAGAAATCTTTCACACTATTGAAGCTCATTAATTAAGGAGAAAAAATAAAGAGAAACAACCATTAAAGTGAAGGGGGATTGAATGATTGCTACAACAACATAAAACAAGAGGTTAATTAGTAATTATCTTGTAATTTAAAAATAGTTAGCAGAAGTGTTTATTTCTAGTGCTTAAATCATTTGAAAGCATTAGTAGTATAAATCTTTTACCCATTGACCCAAACATCATATGACAAAATAACATGGATCTCCGAATGGTTTTACAATTGTCATTATTAATGGTTATCTTCGTAAGCAACGTGGTGTGTCAGTTATATTTTAACAGAGTAAAAGAATTACATAGTCATGCAATCTGCCAATTGACTTTCAACTAACACTTGACTAGAACAACTCACATTTCATGGGTCATTATACATATATATAAGACAGAACTGCTGTAATTAAAATGCAACCTGACAAGGAAATTGTTTTACTCAAGACCATCACGCCAAATATCCTATGCTTTAAGACAAAATGAAAGCATAGCAAATCTGATTTACCCATAATAACACCTCCAACACTGAATAAGTCTAGAACAATCAATAATAATTCTTTTAGAAAGGTACTAATATCATAAATTTCCACTTTCTGTCCTTTGAATCATGAAACACAAGTTAATTCTACTACATATGAATTACAGTACTTCTGATGTTGAGGTGATAGCCTATCCCATAGTCACTAGTTTAAATCTTACTACAGTCACTTAGGATTGTCTCTGCATAAGGTATTTAATTACTTTGTGCATATCTACCAAAGCTACCTCCTAGTGGTACCCATCAGTACCTCATTCTGAGGATTTTCATGTCCCTGTTACATCACACTATTGCAGCAATGCCAATGGAGCTCTTCCTAATCTACATTATATAAATAAGCCATTTGATCTGAGGAAACTAGCACCGGTCTGCATTGGCACTTACTATAAAAGGCTCAAAAGTAGAATAAATATGCTTGTTATGATGGAGACCTTTTAGTATGATAATGACTTAGTTGCTGCCACATTTAATAACAGACTCCTATGCAAACAATATTACTCTTCACTCTTTATTGGTCTGGACAGGACTAAAAGAAACTGCATCTGCATGTGAGGAAGTATTAAAACCAACACTTGGTGGATAAGACAGAGTGTAGCATGAAAAGAGGAAAGGTGGTTGTACTGGGTGGTATATTGCATGCAAATTCAAAAGGTAGTAGTAGTAGTAGTAGTAGTAGTAGTAGTAGTAGTAGTAGTAGAGGCAAATCATTGGTGAGCATCAAGCTCTCTGATCACAGCAGACCAATCTTTTTTGGATCATGTCTTTCCCATCACACTCAAACTACTCTCCAGAGATATTCAAGAGTTTGATAATGATCAACGATCTCACAAGAATTTATCCTAACACACACACACACACACACACACACATGCAAATTCTTATTCTGGCTCAGAATAAGAAGCCTTTATTTAGTAAAGGTGAATATTTTCTATAAAGATTATTTGACATGTATGAACAATATGATGGTCTTGGTTGTTGATGAGAAAAGAGAAATATCAAAAAAATATTTCCTTGGCTTATGCAGATTGGTGCTGTTGAATGTAAGTTGGTTGTTTTAAGCATATTGGTGCAATAAATATAAATAAAGGTTTAGGAAATTGTTGCAACAATTGCAAAAAAATCTGAAATAACAGTTTTGTTTGAAAGTTGGCTATTTTTAAAAAAGTATCTATCTCAATGGCACCAACATTACTAGTTCTGTATAAAATATGATACTCAGTCAAATCATAAATGATTTATACATTGAAAAGTCTTTTAAATTCTCTGGCAAATTTAATTTTATCATATTGATGTGACATTGCTTTAAACATTTATTTCTACCACTGAGCAAAGAATATGCTGTTTAAAGTTAGAACAGTCATCAATTTTAATATTAGAAATTTTAAGTACAAATCAAATTTCAGAAAAACTGAAAAATAAGTCTCCTTGCTGACAATTTAAAATTATTTTTCCTTACATTTTTTAATTTGAATTACTGTACTTATTTCTCCCTTTGCACTGGGGAATATGACATTATTCTTAGACTTCATGTCAGCAAATTTTACATAAAATATCTTTCATGTACTGTTATTATTATTATTACCATGTTAATACTCAAATTGCTTCCAGTAAAATCAAAAGATTGATCAAATATTAACATAGATCAGTTCACATCACTACCTTATCATATATTCCCAATATTTACTATATAAGGAAGATAGGAGACTGAAACTACATATTACAGGACTTGTAATATATGAGTAAGTTTGTTTTTTTTATTTCCATTTTCCTTTCTAACTTTTAGAAGTTAGCATTTGGACACTATTCTAAGATGACTCTAAAAGTAGTTCACCATATTTAGAGGAAGCAGCATCTGAAACTTCTGTTGTAGAATAATCATTATTTTTATGCTTTCCAATAGTTTAGTAATAATTGACTCACAAATGCATTCACACACACACACACACTATCTATTCATCTGCCTACACACACATACACTGAAAAATACTACTCATACATAAACATCACCAAAATTATGTAATACTTTTGCTGAGGATAATTTTTTTTTTTTTTTGCCTTATCGAATTTTTAACGTAGGTTCTCATTTTTCAAGAAATAATCCAATTTTCAAAGAAATAATGTGAAGACATGGAGTCGCTGAATTGTAGTTTAGAGTTTAAGTTGAATTATTTATTTATCTCCACACTGAAGCACTTTCAGTAATAGTAGGATCATCCTTAATATAAATAGAACGTTTAAAAATGGATCATTCTGCTTCATACATTTCTCTCCCCAAAAATATAATAAATGGAATAAACGTACATGAACATATATATATATATATATATATATATATATATATAATGTATGTATACACGTACATAGGCATACATGTTCTCATACTCAAAATAAATATTCTTACACATAGAAAATCAATTATGTTAATCCTATTCACAGAGGAAAGAAAATATTTATGATACCAGGTCTACTCTAACTCAAGTAGAAACATAGATACATTTGCTTTTAAATTTTAAAACATGCACAAATACATCAGCATTCACATATGTATGTTTTCCAATATGTATATCACCAGATATGTAAACTTTATGAATATTTAACAATAGAGTGAAGCATATTTTCATGAAATACTGAAATAACGAATGGAGAATTAAAGTCTAGAATTTGGCATCAAGATTAATCTTCTTTATAATTTATTATAAAACACACAAGCGGATATAACATAGAGAGAAAAGAGAATGTGTGTGTGTGTGTGAATGAGACAGAGAAATAGAGAGATTCAACAAGATTTTGTAAGAGAGGCTTGAGCGGGAATGAAGAGAAAGAGATGGAAGGACAAAGAATAATCTCAAAAAGGATAGAGGAGACAAATTTACTGTATTTGCTGGCATATAAGACAACCCTATTTCACAAGTATATTTTGTATAAAAACACATTTAGTGTGTTTCATCATACACTCTGTAAAAAATATTTTAAAGTGATTTTTCTCTGGAAAATCTTTGATGATCTGTATATGTAAATATACAGCTGTAACACCATACTGGAATAAAATATGAAACCACAAATTTATCATAAATTACATTATGGGGCTACTGTATCTTAGTTTTTTTTTTTCAGATCAACTGTATAGTTGTTTATATTTTGGTCAAGAGAATTATCATATAGAATGTAAAACTTGTATTTCTGGCTGTGATATTTTATGTAACCCTAATCAAATACCAAGGTAGCACACCACCACTATGATTTTGTTGTCATCCACTCATTGCAAATAACTGACAGATGAATGGAAGTTTGACATTCTATTCATCTTTCTAGGAGAATTTTTCATTTAAAAAATTATAAAAGGTTTCTTAGAGATATTAAAGTTATGATATAATGTAAGACATATATAAGGTGTAGGTTATATATACTTAGGAAAGAGGTATAATGAGATGGTGTGACCTTTGCACATAATTGCCAATGAACTGTTAGCAATTTTTCATTCGTTTGTGCTAAGAGACTTGGCTTGTTTTCAATATTTCATTTTAAGTAGCAATTATTATACCTCTCTAACCTGTTCACTTGATCTACCATCCATAAAATAACCACATTAGACATTTTGGGTTACATTTAAGAGTCAAACAAGTGCGTATTAGAAGATGGCAAATATGGTAGATCATCATCATCATTTAACATCTGTTTTCAATACTGGCATGGGTTGGAAAGTTTGACAGGAGCTGACAAGCTAGAGAGCTGCACCAGTTGTCCATTTTGGCATGGTTTTTAAGGCTGGATTTCCTTCTTAACAGCAACCACTTCAGAGAGTGTACTGGGTGCTTTTTATGTTGTGCCAGCACAGGTGCTTTATACAGGGCACCAGCATGTGTGCTTTTCAAGCGACACCAACATGGGTGCTCCCTATGTGATCCCAACATGGGTGCTCCCTATGTGATCCCAACATGGGTGCTTTTTGCGTGGCACCAAGATGAGTGCTTTATATGTGGCACCAGCACAGGTGCTATATATTTGATACCAGTATGGGCGTTTATACATGGCACCAGCAGAGGTGCTTTTTCATGGCACAAGCTTAGGTACTTTATTTCATGGCATTCGTCACATATATGATCTGTTGAAATATTAAGCTTCAAACTGAAGATCTTGAGAAGATTATCCACTGATTAAATTAATATGTTAGTGCTTGGTTATAGTATGGTGATGAAATGGGGTTTGAGTGAAGCTTTTGACAGTCATTAAATGCTCTGTAGGAGAACAGAACTAGTTTATCTATTGTGGTTTTGAATATAAATTGGACCTTAAATACTTGCTTCAGAAGATGCCCAATCTTAAAAAAGTTAGTAGATTGAATAGATCACAAGATTTCTAGTGAAGTGAATGGTTAATGTAGCAAGATTATCTACTTGCTATAAGGAAAAGTATAAAATTTAACAAGATCATTTGGTTTTTAATTGGGGAAGGAAGAGAAAGGCCGCACCAATGACCTTTTCAGTTCATCCAAGACTGATGAAGTTAATGCTGTTACTGTTGGTTAGCTTGAACTGCTGCAGAGAGAGTGAGAGAGAGAGAGAGATTTCAGGGTACTGAGAATTGCAAGACTGTATAAATTATTTATTGCAGTGTTTTGGTGGGATTGGGTAGACATAGACACACAGTTTCAGAGGATCAGAAATTATTACAGAATTAATGAAACAAAAGACATCTATGAGCCAGTAGTTGTGCCATGTGAGTGAGTGAATTTTAACCAAACTGTCTAATATCATACATATAAGAAATTTCCAAGATGACATAATATGTATCTGGAAGAACAGCAGAATCCCAGATACTGTGCTTATTTGTGTGTCCATGAATGATTTGTTTCTCCCAAAGCCTTTGATGTTAGATTGAATCCATTGTTTTACTGCCACATCCTGGTACTTTCGATGTCTTTAGCAGTTCTTACTCTAAGTATTTGGGCCAGGCCATTGAAGTTAAACAATATTTACATGCTTACACATTGTGTGTGAATGACAAGAAAGATGCTCATATATCATCATCATTTTATAATGATTCTGCTTGTCATTGCATTACTTAGCCTGTTGGTAATGCTTTCACATGATTAGAGAAAAAGAGGGTAAGAGAAGAGAGAAAACGAAGGAGAGAGAAGTGTCCATGATGTAAGGTAGAGGGAATGTAATTGTTACGCTTTCATATGATTAGTCGAAGGGAAAGAGAGGAGAGAAAAAAAAGGAGAGAGGAAAAGAGGATAAGGCAAAGAGACAGAAAGAGGGAGAGAGAAGCATCCAAGATGTAAGGTAGGGGGAACATAATATTTATTATGTGGTCAAAAAAGTTAGTTGAAGGTAGAGGAGGAAAGTTAAAAATATAATTTTAGCAGAGAGGTGATGTTCTGATGGTGAGGTTAAAGAAAGGCAGAGAAAGAAGTAAGAAGAGAGAGGGAGATAGAGGAGAGAGAGAGATGATGATGATGGTGATAGTAGTGGTGGTGGAGATGGAGGTGGTGGTGGGATAGTGAAAAGTGTATTTTTTTTTAATTGAAGTTTTTTGTATCACCTATCACTTAATGCATGCGCCTAAGTGCAATTCCATGAAATATTCATGCCTATATACATGGCAGATATAAGCAATTTAACTAAAGGTTGTACAGGATATTTTTTTTTTTTGTTTATGAGGAAAATGGAAAAATAAGAGTGAATGTTTATATTTTATGAGTGTTGTGTATTAAGTCTATAAAATTGCATTAAGTATACAAAATGTATATATAAAGTGCATTAAGCAATCAACGTATTCCAGTTTCTTTCACTTTTCAATGAGTAGCAGATAAGCAACTATCTTTCCATATAGACACAACACAGGCTATGCTTTCAGTTTTTTTTTGTTTGGATAAAGTTTTCAGAAATAACCCAATAAGTTTGCCATATATATATATATATATATATATATATATATATATATATATATATATATACACACACACACACACACACATATTTATATGATTTTTGAGTTTCATTTAAATTTCTGAGAGAGTTCAAGCCAGTTGCTAACAAAGCATCAAGGCTTTTTGAGTTAAGAGTCTTCTCGGTGTTTGTAACTATGTGGTTGAATTGGTGTGTTGGTTGAGCTGTTGATGCACACACTCAAGTGTGTGCACCTATTCACCCAAAGAATCTCAGATGAAGAATCTTTGAAATTGCTTACAAATCATCAATGTGCCACTAATAGATTGCATTTGGAGAATTCATGTTTCTTATGTTCTTTTTCTATGAAACCAGGTATTTCAAGGTTTTGTGAAAATTTGTTGGTACATAACCTAATGCACATATGATGATAGGTACAAATGAGAATTCGTAGTGAAGGCGCATGGCTCAGTGGTTAGAGCGCCGAGCTTACGATCGTGAAGTTGTGAGTTTGAATCCCGGACCGGGCTGCGTGTTGTATTCTTGAGCAAAACACTTTATTTCATGTCGCTCCAGTTAACTCAGCTGCAGAAATGAGTTGCGACATTACTGGTGCCAAGCTGTATTGGCCCCTTTGCCTTTCCCTTGGATAACACTGGTGGCATGGAGAGGGGAAGCCAGTATGCATGGGCGACTGCTGGTCTTCCATAAACAACCTTGCCCGGACTTGTGCCGGAAGGGTAACTTTCTAGGTCTAGGTGCAATCCCATGGTCAGTCATGACCAAAGGGGGTCTCAGCTCAGTCAAGGTACAAGAGCTGTAAGTTCTGCATTAGTTCCCCATAAATGCTCTCTTTTGCCTGGACTTTTGATAGTACATTCACATCTGCTGAGCAGCTGACCTCTACAACAGCACATAACGTTTGTTCTTTCTCCCACAGAAAGAATATCAGGTCTATCATGTTTGCATCAAAATGATGTTTTTACTGGGGGTGTTTTACCAGTATTCTTGTTTTTAAAGGTGTGAACACCTGCTGATTCTTACATATCTTTGATGTATATGTCAAGGCAGTCCTTCCTACAGATAACATTGTAAATAGTCTTTGCAACTATATCATCCTTCAGGGGCAGGTAGTATCTCATAGACATTTTGGGGCAGCTGCTGATCATGTGGGTGATATCTTCACATTATTGTAGCAGAGCCAATATTTTCTATCACAACATGTAGGTCTGGTGGTATCTTCATCCCTCTTACTTGTGAGGTATTTTCCTGGAGAGCGAAGGTATATCCTTTTAGGTGGGATATAATGTATCAAGGTGTCACACAGTGGGACTGAAGCCAGAACTATGTGGTTGGGAAGCAAGCTTCTTACCACACAGCCACACCTAATATGTTTTGCTGCCCTGGGTCAAGAGGCTGGCTGCTGGAAGTGACTATGTTTGGCAACAGGACTCTGCACCATGCCACACAAGCAGGAGAACCCAGTCATGGCTGTCAGACAATTTCTGTGACCACATCACCCCTAACATCTGGCCATCTGACTCCCTAGAATGCAATCCCTTTGATTATTATGTGTGGGGTGCAGTTGAGCAAGAGACCAAAGGCAAGGATTGTGGCAGCATTGACCAACTTAAACAAGGAGACTGTCCAGAAGAGTTGCAGGAGATTCCAAAGTTGTCTGGAGGCCGTGGTTGAAGCCAATGGCAATTTTATTAAATGAATTTACTGTTTGGTATGTCAAGTTATTTTCATTTTTGCATGATTTAGACAACAGTTTATTCACTGCACCTTGTGCATGCGTATATATATATATATATATATATATATATATATGACAAGCTTCTTTTAGTTTCTGTCTACCAAATCCACTCACACAGATTTGGTCAGCCTGAAGCTATAGTAGAAGACACTTGCCTAAGGTACCATGCAGTGGAACTGAATCTAGAACTATGTGGTTGGGAAGCAAGCTTCTAACCATACAGCCACACCTCCTCCTATGTTTATTTTTGTTTTTAATATATAGAATTAAACACATATTTAAGGAAGCAATACACCAAGTGAAACATATCACAGTAAACAGAACAATCCTCTGAGTACCATCATTATAACAATATTAACAACATTTACAATTGTAAAACTGCACTTACTGCCTTCAGATTATTTTCTTTTATATTTTAACATTTTAAAATGACATTTTCTATTAAAGGGATTCTTGAATAGTTTTCTTATATTAAAAAAGATGACAATGATTTTCTATCTCAATAAATTTATTTGATTTGAGATTATTTTCCATCAAGTTTCCAAATTTTTCTCTTTTTACATTAACCATTACATGCAAGCATGCAAAATGGATGTAAAATGACTATGATGATTCTAGAAGTTTGTTATAAATGTTAAAAGATAGGATAGGATAGGATTTCTAACATATGTGCCTTCTCAATTATGTATATTTACAAATAGAATTTTGTGTGCATATGTGTGTAAATAAGTGCATGCACACTAAATATATATAATAAATCTGAAAATAAAGTGCATTCAAAATTATTCACTGTATTAGGGTGGATTAGGATGAGGAAGTATATGCACACAGATGTTTGTTTAAGCACACTGAACCAACACTCCATACCAACTGAGGTTGAATTAAGAAACTAGAAAGAATTCATAAACTAAAACCAACCTCATATAATTAATTTGAAAATCCAAATTGTAAAGCAAATCTTCTATAAAGCTTTGCTTTTCTAATGAGGCAGCCTTCAGCAATTCACTTTCATATTGCATATTTTATGAAGTAAACATAGTAAACTGACATGGCCACAAGTGGAAGTATATAATCAATTATACCAACTTTAGTACTAGGCTGGTACTTTGATTTATTAATTTCAGAAAGTTGTTCAACAAAGTCAGCCTCATCAGGTACCAACTTTCAAATCACAAATAGATTGTGAAATGAAACAGACTGTCATTGAATATCTTGCAATATTGTGTTAGCACACTAATTCATAAACTAAATAGAACATTTTGAAAATGGCTTGGCTTATTGCAATAGCATACTTTAATATATTTGATGTCTGTTAGTATAGAAACTGATGTATAATTTCTGAAATCTAGCAGTAGTAATATCAATGGAATTGCTTGACATAATTAAATTCTTAAAAGGAATATGTTTGTAGCTAGTTTACTATAGAGATAACAATAGAAATAAAGGTAGCATTACTACACAGGCAATATGTTACAAACTTATCTACAAATAATATAATTGGATTATACACAAAATTCTTCAAAATTTATCTTCCTACATTTTAAAACCTTTATCAATTCATTTCTACAATTTTATCTTTCCTCAAATAACTAATAATGGTCTTTTTTCTGTTTTATTCCCATTTAAAATACACTCCCATTTCTGTATCTCTTATTCTCATATCTGGTACTAAATTCTAGCAACAAATTTGGCAACCCAGTAGTTGACAAAAATGTTTAACAATTTCCTTCTGTCAACTTTATGGTGTATACATCATTGATTTATCTTGTTTTATACATTACAGGACATTTTTCTGGAAAATATTTCATTTATATATAGTTTTAATCAAAATTGGTTCTTTTTTTTTATTTTCTAGATACAACTCCAGAAGTGAACATGTAAGATTTAACAGCTGAAAGATTTCAATTTGAACCCACTAAACTGCAGTCTGAATGTTTTTTCAATCTGAACAATTCATGGTCTTATTTAATTCATATACTTTAAGATGTGTTACATAATTTTAAACTTATTACTAAATGTTCACTATTAAGTAATTTATACCTGATGTCAACAAATTTATAAAGCAACCCAACACAACAGTTTATGTAGTTCCAGTTACATTAAGGCTTTAATAAGATTTGCTTTGATGGAAAATGTGATGCTGCTTTCCTTGTCAAATCTGTGTGTTTTTTCTAAAGATTGTATCAAAAAAATTATTTTGATGGATGAGTGGAATGACTGATTGATCAATAAATACACAGATATACAAGTAAGTATTCAAATGAAGAATTATCAAAACAGATGTTCAGAAAAGTCTATAAACCACATACATGAAAAGGTCAGTTATGTTCAGAATTGACAGGCGGGAATAAATAGAAATTTCTGTCAAAGCAATTGGAGTGTCAATCAAGAATTGTATTCAGCCTGACAAAGTATCCTTGGAGATTTACACAGAAAATACACCAAAATATTTGAGCACCACATGAAAAGTATATTATTAAATTAATGATTCAGCCTTTGGAACTGCTTTCAAAAAATACAATTCAAAGCATACATATATACTTTGTATATACATCAAAGTATATACTGCCAAATCCACTCACACTTTGAACAACTAGTTGCCTGCTCATTGTACTGATCCCTGCATACAAATGAGTTCAAATATATTACTGGTTTAGAGAAAATATTGAATGCCAAAAGCTGTTTTCAACTTAAGTCTTTTTACAGAAAAGACTGCATAGCAGCTCTCTAACTCCATAGATTAACCACAGGAATTGTTCTTAAAATGAGGCTCCTAGATATTATCTTTTATCTTTCACTTCTTTCAGACTGTGGCCATGCTGGGGCACTGCCTTGAAGGATTTTTGTTGAGTGTATCGACCCCAGTACTTATTTATTTTCTATTTTATCAGTCTCTTTTGACAACCAGTGTTAGTGTGTTTATGGAGATGTAAACACACCAACACTGGTTGTCAAGTGGTGGTGGGGGACAAACACAAACACGCACACATATATATATATATATGTGATGAATGTACTGTTCTGTGATCAACAAGAAAAGTACTCCATCTGGTGAGAGATAAATATTATTTGATAGACATAATACATGTTTATATGTGCTACTAATAGTTTCATGCGTTGAGAAATACCTCAAACATATTCATAACGCACACACCACATAATATAACAAACTAAAAATTGAATGAGAGAAGAAATGTGAAAAGTTGAGAAGGAAGCATATAGAAAATGTGTAAGATTAAAAAATAGAAAATGTGTAAGATTAAAAAATAGAAAATGTGTAAGATTAAAAAATAGTAAATGAAAAACAGAAAACAAAAAGCTAAAAAAAAGGTAAAAAAATGGGCTTCTTTCAGTTTCTGTCAATCAAATTCACTCATAACCTATAGTAGAAGGCACTTGCCCAAAGTCTCACACAGTGGGACTGAACCTGGAACCATGTGGTTGGGAAGCAAACTTCTTACCACACTGCCATACCTGCACCTTACATTTATCTTCCACTCTGGTATGAGTTGGATGCTTTGACGAGTTCCAATGAGTCAGAAGGACTGTCATACCTCAGTGTGTCTTTATACATAGGTTTATTAAGGGTAACAAACAAGCTTGTAGCTGAGAAAGACAGAAATGAAATGATGACATCAAGGACTAGATGGAAGAGAACCCTGATAGAATGTACAATTGCAACCTGGGACTACAATGTGTAGTGTGGAGTGGTGGTTGTACCTGATTCCCCACCACCACTGACTCAACTATGAGGATGGAGTATGAATGTTTTTGTACAACAAACAAAAACACTATTTAATAATCCAACAATAATCAACCAAAAGAAAATTTTATTAAATTTCTTTGATAGAATTTCCCAAGCAAAATCATGGTTAGGAAGACCATTATCATTCATCATCATTGTTTAATGTCTGCTTTCCATGCTAACATGGATTGGACAGTTTGACTGAAGACTGGCAAGCCAGGAGGCTGTTCTAAAATGGTTTCTAGAGCTGGATGTCCTTCCTAATGCCAACCACTCAGAGCGTAGGGGGTGATTTTTACATGCCACTAGCATGAGGGCGTCAGGTGACACTGGCATCGACCACACTTGAATGGGGCTTTTTATGTGCCACCAGCATGGGTGCCAGTCAGGCAGCACTGATATCTAATTTTCTACACTTATATGAGACGTGTTTGATAAAATTTTCATCAAGAAATGGTCTAAACAATTTATGAAGACAAATGATTAAATGTGCAAGGACCACAATGTCATCTTCCTTATTTTACCAAATGGTGAGTCATTGTGCCAATATACACAAAAAAAAAGAACCAAAAAAAAACAAACAATCACCTACAGACTAAGGAGTAACAATATAATAGAATGAAAAGTACTGAACAGTGTGCATGTGAGTATGATAGAAATAAAAGCTTCATAATCAATAATATGTAATTATTAAAATGGTAACCTTTAGAAAAAAATATTCCATAAATTGTCTTTTTTTTCCTCTAGTTATTTCTTTATTTGTAACTCTCATATGTGAAGTTTTTATTTAGATACTTTAGGAAAGGAATTTTTATTATAAATTAAATGGTTTCAATGAAAATATAGTAAAGGTGATTAGGACTCATGGATTCAATTCATAAGTTTATGGTTTCAATTCCCAGACAAGATGATGCACTGTATTCTTGAGCAAAACATTTCATTTCACATTGCTCTCTCTCTCTAATCCACACAGTTGAAAATGATTATGAGCAATAATTCTACAAGAGACTGGTGACCCATTCAAAAGAAGGAGTGTACTGTACTCTCTTGTTCACTTACATGATATAGAAGCTGAGATAAACTCCAGTGTATAGATGCATGAGAAAACAGTATATTTAATGATAATATGCAGAGAAAATAGTTTTATGGTAATCAAACTGAAAGAAGCTAAAAGCAATACTGAATAAAATGATTGAATGTGACCTACAAGAACTAAGAGAAATTAGGAAACAATGGGCATGTAATACAGCAGGCCTATGCATAACAATATTAAAAAATATATACTATATAGATATATTTTAATATAAATAAATAATGATGTATTAAAACGAATACTAAGGTTTGTCACATTTTCACATAACCAACAGCAGTTTAAAATGAAGATTAGCATTGTGCTATTTGGTACAAAGTATTTTCTGATTTTTGTCATAAATCAGCAACAGTGTATAGAAAATATATTTGACAATCAATAATAGAATATTGTTCCATGGTTTGCTGGTAGGAAACAATTTTCATTCCATAGAATTCATGTAGAGTTAATAAAGACTTACCCATTCTCTTTTGGGCGTCACTAGATATAGTATTAATTTACTCTTACTCTCTTTTACTTGTTTCAGTCATTTTGACTGTGACCACCCTGGAGCACCGCCTTTTAGTCAAGCAATGTTGGGGGGACAAACACAGACACACAAATATATACACACACATACATACACACACATATATATATATATATATATATATATATATACAACGGGCTTCTTTCAGTTTCTGTCTACCAAATCCACTCACAAGGCTTTGGTTGGCCCAAGGCTATAGTAGAAGACACTTGCCCAAGGTGCCACACAGTGGGACTGAACCCAGAACCATTATGCATGGAAGTAATGGCTAAGCAATATTTAAGCAATGTAATGCATGCTCCTGGCATTTCAAATTCAAAAGATTTTATAATCTACAATAAAATGTATTTACTGAATCATGACCTACATTTAATATCTATTTTAAAATTGTAACTCACATACCCTCAATGACTGCATGTGTTTCAATATCAAAACAATCTTAGATAAGCAACATGAAAAACTAGTGCAGTTCTGATTAGACACATGCACGTGTGTGTGTGTGTGTGTGTGTGTGTGTGTGTGTGTCTCTGTGTGTGTGTGTGTATGTGTGTGTGCTAATATTGAACAGAGAGAATGAGTGCTCAACATCTCATCAGTGGAATTGTTGGATAAACATGCTTTATATGTTGGTTTCATGCTGAGAATTCTGAGCAATTGTCAACCTGTCTCATAGGTTGTTGGTTCTCATTTCCATCTGTGCAGGTGGCACGTAAAATACACCATTTCTACACTGGTGTACAGCTCACATTACTATGATTCCATCCCCAACAGGGTTAAAGTACAAATTCAAAGAATCAGTTTTTCCCTTTCTCTCTATTACTTCTAATGTTACAATCATGGCCTTGGCTCATAGCTACCTCCATAATCTCTCTCTCTTTCTCTCTCTCAACCTATCCTATTCACATCAATTTCCATTATAACACATCCTAGACATCCACACGATGCACTTTGATCAGCCTTTCCTCCCCCAGAGAAAAGGCTATCAGGAATTACCTTTCCACACACATTTTCCCTATAAACACAAATCTGTATGTATTCAACTTAAAGCATCAACCATATCAACACTTATTTCAGAATCTGGGTCTGAATCAACAGACTTAATATGGTTGAAATATTAGTTAGACTAGCAGAGATTAATTCCCCTTAAGATATGACACCTCACGGCTATCGAAATTATAAACAAATAAAATTGATTGAATTCCGTTCTTTGAAATGTCAATTCTGACAAGAAAATTTGACAAATATATAGGTTACATTTATTATTTAATAGCCTTATACTTCTACTTGAGTCTCATAAAATTAAAGAAAAAAAGATTGCTATACTTATCTTTTCAAGTAAGCTGTATTAAACTAATACAATTACTTAACTTTCCTTCCCTTAAACAATAGATTCTATTAAAATCTGCCTTAAGGAACTGACACAATCAAGGATTAGATAATGAGATACACAACATACTATGTCAGGTTTCAATCTGATAAACCTGCAGGATATAGCACCTAGTTAAATCTTTCCTATTCTGGAATTATAGGTATGGAAAATAAATCTATTTTAGATATGACAATTATCATTCCATATGTCCATTACAACAAAGATATATATATATAAAAATAGTACATGTATCATAGGTATGAGAAACAATTTTCTTTCCAAATCATATTCCTAATACAATATAAACGTTCATTTTATTAATAGTAATCAATTTCAGAATTGTTTACTTTGTCTTATTTTACAAGAATTAAAAATGCTAATTAATTTTCATTGTTACAGAAGTAATTTTAATTGATCAAACATTTCTTTTTTTATCATACTGCTTGGTATATTGGACCCCTACTTAACTGATGTTGCACTCAACAGGGAATGTCACAATCATTTCTCACATCTGGGTCCCTCTAAAGAAAACTTTCAACTACATAATTTGTAGTTCTTCTTTGGATGGCACACATAATATCTTAATAATAGAATAGCAGACTGTACTGGTATAGTCATGAGATACAAATATTCAATGAGTGCTGGTTGCAAAGTTAAGCTCAACTGTTAGTGACAAACACTGATGAAACAAGCTAAGAAAGGTATGAGGGTGAGGGAAAAGAAACCAAGTCAGAAATCAGGGCATTTCTCCTCAAATATGAAACAATAAGAGTGAGATGAATGCTGATATTCTGTGTGATAGATATTGTGATGCAAACAAGAAAAATAGTATTCAAAATATATGTATATTTTTATTAATATTTAGCAGAAGCAACAGAGTGACTCAAGGGCTGAGAGCTTTGTGCTTTGGCACTGCTTCTGTTAAATATTAATAGATATATACTGTGTGACAGATATGTCCAACCTATGGAAACAGACATTAAAACATTATGACATAAGAATATAATAATGTAATTTATAAAAAAAACCTTAAGAAATTTAAAATGCTCAATATATGTAGTATATATACAAACACTTCCCTTGAAGCTGAAAAAATATAACGAGAGCAGCAAAGATGAATAGAGTGTACAGAAAGAAAATTCACACATATAATCTATGTTAATCACTTGTAAGAGTAATTATTGTTCAATAATCACTGTAGTCTACTAAAAAGCTGTTCTGACGATAAACTGAAATTTTATTGACAAATATGATGCTTTGATTAGATATAAGCAAGGTGTCTTATTTTAATCATAACTACAAACATTTTTTAATCCGTATTAAAAAGAAAAAATCTACAAAACAATGCATTGCGAAAGTGAATGAGCATAAGATAGCTGCCCTGAGAACATTGCAGACAAACTGGTACAGGTGAATGTTGTCTCACAAGCAACTGAACTGCATTCCCAATCAAATATCAAGTTTAACCAACAAACAAAATACACAAAGCCATCATTGCCTATATTTTGGTTCAATTCTTGATGGTATATCAATAATCAATATTCATCTTCCATACTACAAAAACAAAAAATTAAAGGATAAAAATAACAGTATATTATGGTTTTAGAATAGCACAAACTATATCATAGATATTACAATTTCTCTTAAGATAAAAATCAATTATTTTGTAGGCTACAGAAAACCTAACTGGAAAATAGTTACTATACTTAATAAATGTATTGTTAGTATTTGAATGAAGAGCTAGCTATAAAAACATAAGCTTCATTCATTAATAAAAATGTCTAAATTTGCAGGCCCATTTTACCAATGAGAAATGAACTTATTTCTTTCCAGCATTTTATCCACTGTCTGAAACTAAGATATTAATACTTTAAAGATCAGATAATCTTATCACAAACAATGCACTATTTCCATCAGCAATTACATTGCCATCATTTACAAAAGTTCATGTGGACTTCATAGAATACAGTCACCATTTAAAGATTTTGCATTAATTACGATCTGCAAAATTTTAATTTAGAGAACAAATTATTGATGTTCTTTGATTTAATAACCAGGTTCTGCATACTTATAATCTGGCTATTAAATCATTCATGTAATACAAAACTTTAAATGGTAAGAAAAACTATCATGTTACCTAAAAACCTATGTAATCCCACATTCTGCAGCAAGTGACACACTGTCGTATATTATTCCACTCAAGAAATACATTTATACAACGTTGCAGAAGCAATAAAGGACATCCATAGGAATCTATTATGTTTTAATCAATATCATGAATAAATAAAATAAACCAATAAAAACCAAAGAAATTCTTTAAAACATATTTAGTTTCAACAATATGTAACAACTGTCAGAAATATATCTTCTACTCTGCTAAAATGTTTGCAACATACAACTGACATGGTTTGATGCTTTGGTGGAAAACCATTTTTGTCACTTTGTTTTTGCAAGTACCAGTGAATAGTGTAATGTGAATTCATATGTGTGTGTGTAGCTGAAAGAATGGGAAACATTTTATATTAAGCTGCTACATAATACTTTACTTGGAAAAATTTTTCATAAAATGAGACCCATTATAGTCATAATCATGGCTTGAAGCTTTTCTCACATTTCTGTTTACAATAATTTATAACAGCAACAAAATATTATCAAGAGTATTATTACAGAAATAATACTATGGTTGTACCAGTAGCAGCAGTAATAACAAAAGATAGAGAAAAGAGTAAATGTTATTGTAAAGCAGAAGAAGATTGTAAATATCCAAGATTGATTTTATCTACCAGCATGAAAAATGTTAAGAAACCCATGAACAATAAATCAACAGCAGCAGATTCTTTTAACTTGAAACAGACTGGTTGAGGAAATGTGATTAACTTTTGACCCTTCCTCATACCAACCTGCCTGAGACAGATCCTGATTTTATGATAGAAACTTCCTGTTATAAAGAGATCCAAATCAAAATCTTATCTCAAAATTTCATATTTCATGTTCCAAACACCAACTTGATAAAGTTATTTGACTAAATTCTTCATTATTTTCAAAATTAATTAAAACAGCAGCAACGTATTTCAATAGAAATATGGTAACAAAAAGGTGAATTCAATTAACGAATGTTACTGGTATTTGTTTTATTGATTCCAAATAACTGAAAGAGAAGAAACACAAAGGACGAGATTCTAAATTACCAAATAAACTTTACTCTTCCAATTGTAATACAGATTTCTTACAAACACAAGAAAACAAAAGCTCCTCACTGAGGCCGAAATATTTTGCAATAGTCCAAAGTTTATAAAGCCAAACCATTAAAAACAACCTTTTGTTCATTTTTACTTGGATAAAAAAAAAAATCTATGGCATTATACAAAAAGAAATGCACGATTGCTGCACATTTATTATTGTATAATAACCAAAACATCTCAGATGTCATCATTATTCTCATTTAATTATTATTGCATTATATGGACTGGCTCCTGTGCAGGTGACACGTAATACACCATTTCAAGCGTGGCCTTTGCCAGTAAGACATCTGAGCGAGATCATTGCCAGTGCCCCTGGACTGGCCCTTGTGCAGGTGGCACGTAAAATACACCATTTTGAGCATTGCCATTGCCAGTACCGCCTGACTGGCCTTCGTGCCAGTGGCACATAAATGCACCCACTACACTCTCAGAGTGGTTGGCGTTAGGAAGGGCATCCAGCTGTAGAAACTCTGCCAAATCAGATTGGAGCCTGGTGTAGCCATCTGGTTTCACCAGTCCTCAGTCAAATCGTCCAACCCATGCTAGCATGGAAAGCGGACGTTAAACGACGATGATGACAATGATGATGATTCTATTTGCAGCTATCACAGCTTGAAATCTACTTTATGAGGGTTAAAATTTTATGGAAAATTTATGGTCAAGAAGATCATTTCATGACAACACAATAAAAGCTGAAACCCACTTACACAGAAGGGTGAGCAAGTGTTCTCTACTATAGTCCTGGGATGACCTAAGGCAGACAAAAATATACATATTTACATGTATGTACATACACACATACACACATATATATATATATATATATACACACACACACACACACATATATATATATATGGTGCAAGAGGTATTTGAGGACATATTTAGTCATGTAATAAAACATGACTAATCTAGCAAAATCAAAATTTATTTGAATAAAAATTTATGCCTATATTTTTGATAAGCTTTTTTTTATAGGATTATTCTATAAATCAGTATTGAACTTCAATGACTGCTTCAATGCTGGGCCAGAATCATTGATATACCTGCACTAAAAGGTCCTTATCCATTTAAGACATCACATGGCTGATGATAGCCTTCAGTAGTTTTAAGGTCACATGTTTGGTGTTAAATAATTGTTAAGATTATCTGACATGCATTCTTGGGTTACATGGCCTTTGTGAGAAAATGCTGAGTTTTGTCGAAACCTATATGGCCTTCTACAGCATACTTCAACCATCCAGGATTTGACAAAACTGTCTCCAACACCTCTATACATCCAGCAGCAGTAATTCTAAGAAACTATGGTAAAATGTGAGGTAGCATAACATTAACGTTCATTACTCACCACTCCTAAAACCATTACAGTTGCTAGAAATTTAGCCTGCATCATTCTGAGGACATTTTTTTTCTCTCTTTTGTTTCAGCTGGAGCACCGCCTTTAGTCGAGCAAGTCGACCCCATGACTTATTCTATCAGTCTCTTTTGCCGAACCACTAAGTTACAGGGATGTAAACACACCAGCATCGGTTGTCAAGCGATGTTGGGGGGACAATCACAGACACACAAATACACACACACACACACATATATATATACATATATACGATGGACTTCTTTCAGTTTCCATCTACCAAATCCACTCACAAGGCTTTGGTCGACCCAAGGCTATAGTAGAAGACACTTACTCAAGGTGCCACACAGTGGGACTGGACCCAAAACTATATGGTTGGTAAGCAAGCTACTTACCACAGCCACTCCTACTAGAAGAATATGCAAATAACCATCTGTCATTTCTTTTGTTAGATTTTTGGTCCTGATCAAAGTTTTTCTCATTGGAGAACATGAGGATTTCTAATCTTGTTAAGTAACCACTTGGATTTGCAGACACTGGCCTCTCCTCCGTATATACAACTTGTATGGAATATCCTTGTACACTGCTGTTCTGATAGTCTACTGAAGTTCTTTGGCAATGGTCCTCATTGATTTATCCCAGGATCATCTGTAATGTTTTGAACCTGTTGAATAAATTGTGGTGTCCTGATTGTGTCCGAACATTCAGATTGTATCTTTCTATTTTATACAGTTGAAACAATCCCACTAGAGGTTTCCAGTTCTATCAAAACTTTGTGTAGAAAAGATCTTGCATTGTTTAGGAAGTTGGCAATTTCTAAATTGCTAGGTTCCACAAATATGACAACAATGACTACATGTCTTCACTCATTTTGTAAAGAAATGTTGCAGGGGAGCTGAAAGATATAAACTTTTAATCAGTCTGAAGAGTAATATACTGATAATTAAGTGTCCTCAAATATCCCTCACACCTTGAGTGTGTATACCCTTGTCTTGATATCATATGATGGTTGTAGACGATAACTACAATTATACAAGTGATGTTTATTCTCAGTCTTCTGTGAAAAAGATGTCTGCCCAAAGAGATGATCTATTTCAACAAATTTGTCTGACTGATGCAAGCATGGAAAGGTGGATACTAAAATGGTGGTGGTGGTATATGTTTTTCAGTGTAAACTTGTGTCATGGTCATTTATGTTAGGAAGGGCATCTAGCTGTAGAAACTCTGCCAAATTAGATTGGAGCCTGGTGTTGCCGTCCGGTTTCACCAGTCCTCAGTCAAATCGTCCAACCCATGCTAGCATGGAAAGCGGACGTTAAACGATGATGATGATGATGATGATGTAACTTAGCAATTCAGAAAACAGAAATTCATAAAATAGGTATTCATAAGAGCTAGGTTAGTGAACGATCAATTAAGTTCTTGCTACATTCCAATGACTAAAACAAATTAAAAATAAAAGAAATATACAGGTGCATTGTAACAGAGTCTTAGCAACCATTTAAAATGTCAGTACACTATTTCTTTCATTTTCTCCAATAATATCTCTCAATATTATATTGTATTAGGAATCGCATGTTTTGTAACAACCTGGTTACTAACACTATTTGACTGTTACAAGTTAGTCGTTGGCTGACAGCTTACTTTACTCTTTCTTCCTTATTCACAACCACTATATCAATTCACAATATTTCAAAATTTCAATCTCCAATATTTCTTTCTAGAATGTTGTGTGTGTGTGTATGTGTGTCTCCGTGCTTGTGCGTGTGTGCACACACGCACAGTGTTGTGATCAACAATTTTTTTTTCTTCTTTCCTGTTTAAATTTTTTTTCGTTTATGTATTCTTTTTACATTTTCATTTTGTTATTATGTCTGGTATTGGTTGAATCATTAGCTGTATTCTACATTCTGTCACACTACACTCTCAAATTCACACACAATACCAGCAGAAAAATTTTATGGTTTTGGCTGTAGTCCATGGCCTTGCTTATACAATGCCTGCACTTCCTTTTTTATGTGTTTTTTTTTTTTTCTAAAGTGAAACTTGGCTTGGTCATTTCATGTCAAATTTTCTGATGCTTTTGTTGTTCATTAATGGATGTTACCTACCATTTTATGACTTTCATAGTGTAAATATATACTTCTTTACAAATTATTTACTTATACAATCATATTTCAACAACTACACACCCATATAATTTAGTTTGTTCTTTCACATCATCATCATTTAACGTCCATTGTCCATGCTGGCATGGGTTGGACGGTTTGACCGGGCAGGCGCGCTGGAAGGCTGCACCAGACTCCAGTCTGATTTGGCATGGTTTTCTATGGCTGGATGCCCTTCCTAATGCCAACCACTCAGAGAGTAATTGGTGCCTTTACATTCCACTGGCATGGGTGTCATTTGCATGACACCGGGATGCTTTTACGTGCACCGGCATGGGTGCCATTTTGCAAGACACCAGTATCTGCCACAACTGTGATTTTGCTCAGCTTGATGGGTCTTCTTCTCAAGCATGATATAAAGACAAAGGTCTCAGTATTTGTCTGCATGAGGCCCAACACTCGAAAGGAACTCAGCCTTTTCACCCCCACATGAGGCCCAATGCTTGAAAGGAACTCAGCCACTTTGCCTCTGTGAGGCCCAGCACTCAAAAGGAATTCAGCCTCTTTACCTGCATGAGGCCCAACACTTGAAAGAAACCAATGCTAGTATGGGTTGAACATTAAATGATGCCTTGTTTTACAGTCAGATGCCCTTCCTATCACTGGCCTTTACCTGTTTTTTAAGTAAACTATCTCGTATTTCAGTCATCTTTGAAGGTGCAAAGCTAACGTATGATTTATTAACTGAAGAAATAATGCTATTACTGCTTGTAGTTTGCAATTTTCAGAGTAGCAAAAATATTCTTTTCTACTCTAGGCACAAGGCCTGATTTTTTTTTGGGGGGTGGGGGGGAGTCGATTAGATTGACCCCAGTACGCAACTGGTATTTAATTTATCGACCTCAAAAGGATGAAAGGCAAAGTCGACCTTGGCGAAATTTGAACTCAGAATGTAAAGACAGATGAAATATTGCTAAGCATTTCATGCAGCGTGCTAACATTTCTGCCAGCTCACCACCTTAGAGGGGCAAAAATATTAACACACACACATATGCAGACATATATATACACAATTAATGGTGATAATAATGATAATAATGGTAATGATCCTTCCCAAGTCCTATAGTTTCATAGGGCCAGTTTCCCAGCTTCTATGGTACATATATTTTCCCCTGGACAGGACACCAGTCCATCGCATGATTACTCATTTTTGCTAGTTGAGTGGACTAGAGCAACATGAATTTAAGTATATTATTCAAAAGTACAATTCCATTTGTTATGAAAATGATGCCACACTAACAAATATATGACAAACATTGATTTACTATGACAATGGTTCAATTAGTAATTATAAGTAATTATAAATAATATGGTGCAATGGCATTAATTGTTAACAAAGAAAAAAAATTCAAAGAAAAATCTGACTCACCATATTAAAGAAAACATGATGAGTACCATCCCACAGTATATGTATTTGATATTATGACTATATTGTATATAATACCTATAAAAGCTAATGTTAACAACTACTAAAAGCAATTGAGTAGATGTTAAATGTCCTAATTTAGCAAGCAGTGTATTTAAAACAAACAGCAGGAGTGTATCTCAACCAAGAAGTGTTAGAGCTGCCTTACATGTGTATATTCATTGAAGAATAGATCTGCATTGTTATTACTATATACTGATAAATTCATATCAATGGACCTTTTAAGTGTACCCTAATGATTTATACACCAAGATTTTATAATTCACCGTGTTTGTTCAGAGCATGCTAGTAAGGTATAGATGAAGGTTTACTTTTAACATAACCATTCTATAAACACAAGCAAGGCTATGTGGTTGAGAAGCTTGTTTTCAGTCCCACCATACAGGATTTTTGGCAAGTGTCTTCTATGACAAACCTGGTTTGACCAAAGACTTGTGTGTGGATTTCGTAAACATGAACTGAAAGAAGCTTGCCATACCTAACGCGCATGTGTGTATGTGTGTGCGTGTGTTCGTGCGTATACTGCGTTGTCTTGATATCATGTGATGGCTGCAAACAAGCATCATCAACTCACAAGCTATGTTGGTTATTTCCAATCTTCCATGAAAATGTGTCTGGCCTTGGGGGAAATATTGATTTGCTTGGATAAAGATATGGTTTGGCAGCTGGAGGGGTATCTGACCATAGAAAAACTGCCTCAACAAATTCTGTTTCATCCTTGCAAGCATGGAAAAAAGTGCAGTAAAAAGTGATGATAATGATTGTTCTTATACTAATTAGACCTCACTTATCAAAACGAAATCAGAGGATAGTGGTTTGTTCAGACAACTGAGTTAATTGAAAACAAAGGATGGCATGCTGGTTATAATTACAATAAAATAACCTTGTTTACAGAGTTTTTTTTATATCATTCATATTTCATGACATTCTACAAATTAAATCATATAAATAAAATCATGCCAATATTATGTAGAGAGATTTGTGGTTGAAAATTCAAAGAAGCATGAGGCAAATACAAAAATGTACAATTATATGAATGCAGAGACAGGAAGTTCATTGAGTACATCAAAGACATTAAAATCATGGAAAAAAAATTCATTGGGGTAGCAGAGGTTATTCATTGTCTTTTAAAGAAAATAACCAGTCACAGTTTCTTTAGGTGCTTGTGTCACTTGGCTTCTTGTCAGAGAGGGAGCATTTGACAAAGATACATCATCTTAATGACATGGGCTTCATGTACTTCTTGCTACTTTATGAAAGAAACATTTGTAAAAGTCCCACAAGTTGGAGTGGTTGCTGCAGCAAATTTCACTGGTCATTCTCCATGTCAATGTTCTTGCAATCATGTCCTCATGTCCGCAGGGCACAGCTAAACACAGCATTTGCTCTGCTCCACCTTCTGCTGCTGCTTAACCCCTTCTTTCTTGTGCTTCTTAATCCCCTTGTTTTACTTTTTCTTTGTTTCCTTGTGAGGTAGTTATGGGTTTTTATCTCAATAATGTAATCTCTTATACTTTTAATGTTTCCTTTCTTTTTCTTCCTATAAAAATCATCGTCATCATCATCGTTTAATGCTTGCTTTCCATGCTGGCATGGATTGGACAGTTTGACAGAGGACTGGCAAACCAGGCGGCTGCACCAGGCTCCAATCCGATCTGGCAATGTTTCTATAGCTAGATGCCCTTTCCTAACGCCAACTACTCCAAGAGTGTAGTAGGTGCTTCTTACATGCTACCAGCATGGGGGCCAGTTATGTGATACTGGCATCAACCATGCTCGAATGGTGCTTTTTACATGCCACCAGCATGGGAGCCAGTCAGGCAGCACTGGCATCGAGCACGCTTGAATGGTGCTTTTTATGTGCCACTGGCATGAGAAAATATATTAATAAAAACAAAGTCTTATTCAAAAAAATAATTTGTCACTTAGACATTGTAGAAATTTGATATAGACAATATTCATTGATATTTTACTGTTTTATCAACTCAATTAAGCAATGTTCAAAAGTAAAAACAAAAACAGATGGCTTCATCAATGGGGACTGAAAGAAAGAGATGCCAATACCTGAGTTCCCTTAGCATCCATGTTATCCATATTTTCCCATATTTTGACTTCCATTTTAATGCATGTGAAATGAAACTTTGGCAGATAAATTTCTTTGTTGTCGGTCTTTATATATTGGACACGAATTGCCTCTCTAATGCTGGAATTGAAATTTTGAAAACTGTGATTCCTTCTCACCACAATTCAAATACCACAAAATTCTTTCTTTTTTTTTTTTCTTTATCAATCATCAACAGTGATTGCTTTGTAAGATTATTTAACACTATTGAAAGTGACTGACTGAGACCAAGCTAGTGGATCAATGAACAAGTAGTGTTTTTGTTCAGTACAAACAAAAGACACAATCATTGCACCAATGGTGGTAACACCTCATTGATGTAATAATGTTTTTACATATTCTTCAGTAATTTACTTTTAATTACTATAAACAAAAGATGAAGGTAGTTACACCAGTATTTTTCTTGAATTTAGCTTACACAGACACAAATTAGTTAATTAAATATTCACAGAACCTAGAGAGTTGAGACAACTGATATTCAGACGACTGAGTCTTGACTATACTCCATAACCTGTTGTCACTAATTTGAGCTGCCTCTTCAGTGCATCTCTCAGTGAAGATTGCACAAAATACTTTAATACGTTTCACAATATATATTATACTTCTTCTGCTCAAAATACATGGGGTACAAACAGCAGATTTGATAGATTTGGTTTTTCACACAGACATTTACGTATCTTAGTTACCATATTGATAACTGACTACTCTAATGCAGAACTAGTAGCAGAATACTGGCCATACAACATTCTTTAGGCTGTTTTTAATAATTTCTTAGTTCTTCTGGATACTTTGGTCTTATTGTGTAACTGCATATTTCATCATCATCATTTAACGTCCGTTGTCCATGCTGGCATGGGTTGGCCAGTTTGACTGGGCTGGCATGCTGGAAAGCTGCACCAGACTCCAGTCTGATTTGGCATGGTTTCCTATGGCTGGGTGCACTCTCTAACGCCAACCACTCAGAGAGTAATGGGTGCTTTTATGTGCCACCGGTACAGGTACCAATTTGCATGACACTGGTATCTGCCACCACTGTGATTTTGCTTGGCTTGATGGGTCTTCTCAAGCATGACATAATGCTCAAGTACAACATAATGCCTCCCAGAAGCCTAACACTCAAAAGGAACTCAGCTATTTTGTCTCTGTGAGGTCCAATACTTGATAGGAACTTGACCACTTTGCTTCCCTGAGGCCCAGTGCTTGAAAGGAACTCAGCCACTTTACCTCTGTGAGGCATAAGATGCTCATAAGATGTTCTTTATGTGCCACCAGTACAGGTGTACTTGGCTTGACGGGTCCTCTCAAGAACAGCACAGCACACCACCAATGGTCTCGTTCAGTAGTCATTGCTTCTGTGAGGCTCAAAGTTCAGAGATCATGCTTCAAGTCCTCATTCCATGTCTCCCCGGGTCTACCTTTACCACAGGTTCCCTCTACAATTAGAGATCAGCACTTCTTTACACAACTGTCCTCATCTATACACATCACATGACCATACCAGCACAGTCATCTCTTTTGAACACCCCATTTGATGCCTCTTATGCCTAACTTTTTTCTATTTGCATGTAGAAAAGGAGTTGCTTGAATTTACAAATCATGGGGTTGATACAGACACGATATATCTCTCATTACTCTTAAGCATTATATCAGTAATGTGTTGATTTTATTGCTTTAAGATATAGCAGGGATTTTTGGTTTAGCTGCAAGTTAGCCATAGATTTCATGAAATGTAAATAGTAGCATACATGGTTTGAAATATATACCATCAAAATTTAAGGTCCATGTTCCATGCTGGCATTGGTGGGACATCCCAAAGAGTGAATGGGGCCCTAGAGTATGCTTTGACATGGTTTCTGCAGCTGGGAGTTCTTCCTAATGCCAACCAATTTGCAGCATGTGCTGGTACTGAGTGCTTTCTTTTTGTGCCACCAGCATTACTGAAGTTGCTATGCTGCTTGCAAGACTACTAATCACAAGGGAGGTGAGGAGTAACTTTATGCTCGGATATGGGGAGTAGAGGGAGGTAAAGTATTAGAGAAAAGAGCCGGAGGAACATGGGTTTCTTGCTGTAAAGGAACTACATGATTAATCATATCTTAGAAGAAAGGGTGGGAGTGATCAGGTAAAGGTGGAAAGAGATAAGGTGGCAGGACAGACCTTCCAGGTATGAGGTGGGTTGTAATGAGAGGGGAAGTAGAGCCAGAAGTGAGTGAGAGATATAGGGGACGTCTGACTGTGGGGCAACAGGATAGAATGGCTGATAAACAGGATGAGACACATGCCATGCTGCTAGGTAGGTTGCAGAAGTGGATGGGGAAAAGAGGGGCATGTATAGTGTATAAAAAAGGTGAGATGGATGGTGGTGGAGGAGATAATTTAGTAGTACAGTGAGGGTGGGTCATCATTGAAAGTGTGGGTGAAGCTGTTATTGACGCATCTAGAATTATGGTGAATAGTAATTTAGACTCCTGTGAGCGGTAACAATCATGTATTGAGCATCCTGATTACCATTGTGTAGAATTATTTAGACAAGGCTATCAATATAATGAGAGTAAAATATCAAAGTATCACCTGAGACTACAAATATGATGATGTATCTAGCAATCCTAACTTTGAATGTGTTAACTTTTTCCTGTTTGATTAGTTCAGTTTTTTATAATTTGAAGACATGATTCTTCAGTGTGATTTTGAGGCTGATAAAAACTGCTTGCGCAGTCATGATTCTTATGTTAAAACTGACAATCTGTAGTAGGCTAGATAGATTTAGTCTATCCTAACTAATCATTTCACAGCATAAATGATGGCGGGTGGTCAGCATGGTTTTGACTTTTGCCTGATAAAACACAACTATATTCAAAATTATGTAAAATTTTCTTCCAGGAATTACCTATTTATATTTATCGCTTCCAGTACCAAGACTTACTTCAACAAAAAATAATCTATTTTCCAATAAATAGTTAGCTGTAATATTTCAATCTAGCCTTACTGTCACCATTGTTCAACTGATATTGTTTTATCAATAATGAAAAGAAAATAGGGTGGTGAATTGGTAGAATTGTTAATATCTGACAAAATGCTTTGTAGTATTCGTTCTGGTTTGTGACATTTTAATTTCAGATCCTGCTGAGGTGGAGTTTGTTTTCATCCTTTCACATAGAGGCCTAAGTACTTGAAAGATTTTGGTGCCCCCATCATCATCTTCATCATCATCATTTAACGTCCGCTTTCCATGCTAGCATGGGTTGGACGATTTGACTGAGGAATGGTGAACCAGATGGCTGCACCAGGCTCCAATCTGATCTGGTAGAGTTTCTACAGCTGGATGCCCTTCCTAATGCCAACCACTCCAAGAGTGTACTGGGTGCTTTTACGCGCCACCGGCATGAGGGCCAGTCAGGCAGTACTGGCAATGGTCACGCTCAAATTGGTGTTTTTTATGTGCCACCTGCACAAGAACCAGTCCTGCGGCACTGGCAACAACCTCGCTCGAATGTTTTTTAACATGCCACCAGCACAAGTGCCATCGGAGCATACTGGCTTCGTTTCTTGTGAGCTTATGCATGTCCTCAGCAGTCACGGCCCATGTTTCACTGCCATGTAGCATGGCGGTTCATACACATGCATCATACAGTCTACCTTTTACTCTGAGCGAGAGGCCCTTTGTCACCAGCAGAGGTAAGAGCTCTCTGAACTTTGCCCAGGCTATTCTTATTCTAGCAGCTACACTTTCAGCACACCCTCCCCTGCTACTAACTTGGTCACCTAGATAGTGGAAGCTATCAACAACTTCTAGTTTTTCTCCCTGGAATGTGGCAAAGGTTGTTTTCTGCACATTTTCAGTGTTTATTGCTCCTGAACATCTGCCACGTAATTCAAAATAAGCCATACAATAAATTTCCATTTCTCAAAATAAAACAAAACTAACAGTTAGATGGAAAATAATATTTATTTTTGTATACTTCCACTTTATTTGAATTTGAAAACTTTTCTCTTACATTTTTTTAAGTGCAAAGTCTTTGATTAGATCCTCCCTATGACACCATGAACACTTCAAAATTATATTTCCAATCATATAAACCACTCCAAATATTATTTTAGCAAGTTTAAAGTGATTTTATTTTTGTGCTATAAACCATTTACCATTTCTGTCCCACCACCACTTCTTTGATGCCTTGAGTATCTACTTATTTTGCTTAATGGTTAATCCAGCACTGCTTCCAAGATTGATAAAAAAAAAGTACCAGTCAAAGCTAGGATCAATATAATCAAATTACTCATCCCTCCAAAATTTATGGCCTTGTGCCATAAACAGTATTTGGGGGGAAAAAAAAGGTTTAGGTTAAGAAAATATGTGACCCTAATTGCGACTTCTTAGCCAGAGACGTGTTAGAAGAATTTCATGTACTTAAGAAATCTTATGAAACTCATGAAATACTAAACAGAATACTATTTGGCACTGTGTATACATTAATAACTATAAAATCAGACACATTGTAAAAGTTATGATTGATGGCATTATTAATTGGAATTTTAAAGCTGAATATTTAAAGTGACTTGTGTTTATAGATAGACTAGATTACAACATTATGTAAACTGTAAGACTTCCTTCTTGTAAACTATTTTAGGTCTGGCTCAGTATTTTGACAATATGTCATATTCCATTGTTAGAACATTCCTCTGCACTCCACATAGTTAATTCATAGAGTTTTCATTCATTCATTTGCTGTCATTCAACTAGAGTATTAAACACTCTTATCAGGTTTTAACATGGAAACATTTATGACATAGCTTCCCATTTTTCTGACTGCCTGTGTGATATGCTGGGTGATAAATATTCTTTATAATTCATGGACAGACACAGATATGTAGTTCAAATCACTGTATTTATAGTTCAAATCATTATTTTTATGAAGTTGAGAATGAAAGTGTAGATTGTATATATTTTATCATCAATGTTATTAGTTATACAAAACAGGGAGGGAAAAGAAGAAAACTTCAATAATAACAGTTTTTACCACTTGAAGCAAATAACTGATTTCATTCTAAATAATGTCACTTCCTCAATAAATGTTAAATGTTACTTTTAATAATAATGTTATGACAGAAAAAATAATCATAATAAAAATTTCTAACATAAGCACAAAACCAGAAAGTTGAAAGTTGAGACAAGGTTAGTTGTTTAGTTCAATCCCCAATACTTGCCTCGTGCTTTTTGTCTAACCACCCAGTAAGGATGAAAGCAAATCAAACCTCAAAAGGATTTGAAATCAGAATGTAAAGAGTCAAAACAAATAAAATATGATGATTCTTCTTTCATTTATTTCAGTCATTTGTCTGCAGCCATGCTAGAAAGAACAGTGTCTTAAAGGATTTCCATCTCAAACAAATCGATCCCAGAACTTATTTTTAAGCCTAGTACTTATTCTATTGGTCTCTTTTGTTGAACCTCTAAGTTGCGGGGACATAAACATACCAACACCAGTTGTCAAGCAGTGATGAGGGGAG
>NC_068981.1:189173617-189195142 GCF_001194135.2 Octopus bimaculoides
AGACACAGATATATATATATATATATATTAGGGACAAAATCCAAAATTACAGGTAAAAACTCAATTAAAATCAATTTATACAAAATTAAAATTAAATTGAGCTTTATAGATAAAATATATATAAAATATATATAGTTTCCCTAAAACTATATATTTTATATATATATATATATATATATATATATATATACACACACACACATATACGACAGGCTTCTTTCAGTTTCTATCTACCAAATCCATTCACAAAGCTTTGGTCAGCCTGAGGCTATAGTAGAAGATACTTGCTCAAGGTACCACAGAGTCGGACTGAACCCAGAACCATGTGGTTTGGAAGCAAACTTCTTACCACACAGCCATGCCTGCACCTCTCTTATAATTAGTTCAACATTTTAGAGAATCTCTCAATTTATCACCCAAAATTATATAAAAAGAATGATAGATGAGACAAAAGCTTGCAATATATTAATGTGGCGAGCTAGCAGAAACATTAGCATGCCAGACGAAATGCTTAGCAGTATTTTGTCTGTCTTCCCAGGGCTATAGCAGAAGACAATCATACAAGGTACCATACAGAAGGACTGAACCCAAAGCCATGTGGTTGGGAAGCAAACCATACAGCCATGCTTGTATTATAAATGTTACACATATTTTTCATGGCTTCTGCTATTTCTATCAACTAATTTCTATTTACAAAGTATTGATCCACTAATCAAGGCTAGATTAGAGGACACTAGTTGAGCAAATAATAGCTTCAGCCAGTTTTATTGTGATTGAATAATTGTAATTTGATTCCCTCTTACTACACCTTTAATGCAGTGGGATCAAACAAAGAGTAAGAAAGTTGTAAAGCAAACATCATAGTCACACAGCCATATCTGTGCCCAAGCTGTGTCTAGAAAGAGCTGAACACGAATGGTAAGGGAACGAAATTAAATGTTACAATTGATTCATTAGTATGGTAATTACCAAAATACAGAAGAGAACATTACCTGACACTGCATACACACAAACATCTTTCTTGTCAAACTAAGCATCTAACAACTATATTTACATGGTAGTGTAGTAAATGTGAGTGAAACCAACAACTGTGAAATCGATAAAATTAAATAATAACAAAAGATATTTCTAACGCTAGGACAAGTTCAAAATTTCAGGTAAAATTAACACTTAGATTGACACCAGTATATTACTAGTATGGATATCAATCTGGGAAGGAAGGTAAGTGAAGACAACCTTAACAGGATTTGAACTCAGAATGTAAGAGGAAGTTTAACTAAATACTTCTTTATGTTGGTACTCTACAGGTTCTATGATTCCACCAGTTTGTTTATATCAACAATAATAGTAGTAAGTGTTTCTGATTTAGATATAAGGCAAACAAACTCAAGGGGAGGAATTAGTTAATTTCATTAATTCCAATATGTGACTGGTACTTTATCGCATTGTCCCTACAAGAATGAAAGTCAAAATTAACCTTGATGAGATATGAACTCACAATGTAAGAGGTCAGAACATAAACTTCAAGTTTTTTTTTCCAGTGCTCGAACGATGCTGACAGTCCATTGCCCAATAATTTTTTTTACTCTAGGCACAAGGCCCGAAATTTTGGGGGAGGGAGGCCAATCAATTAGATCAACCCCAGTACATAACTGGTACTTAATTTATCGACCCCAAAAGGATGAAAAGCAAAGTTGACCTCAGTGGAATTTGAACTCAGAACATAAAGGCAGATGAAAAACCGCTAAGTGTTTCACCTGGTATTCTAATGTTTCTGGCAGCTTGTTGCCTTAGTCCATTGCCCAATAATAGCAACAATAAAATTGCTTTAAGAAAGTATAAGCTACATCAGTGAAAATTTTACTTCTCAGATGTTACAAGATTAAAAATGAGTTGAAATATATATAAAAGGTTATTCTGCCACTAAATAGTTTAAGTGAGTGATGGATAAGTTAAATGTAGATGAACAACCTATTGAGAGATAAAATATCAAAAGAGAATGTATGAGAAAGTCAGAAGACAAATGTTCCCCAAATTTGTCATAATTCCTCTTCTCTTCATTCCAGAGCCTAGAGACCATTTCAAAAGAATTCTAGTGTAGGTACCCATAAAACATTAACAGAACAATAGCAGCTTAACTTCTTTGAAATCACAACTAAACAATATGTAAAAAGGATATCTTGGATACTGTTGTACACAGGAAAAAAGTGTTGGTCACAGTTGGAATGCCCCCTGTCACAGACCAGCTTCATCACATTAATCTGGAGCCAAGGAACCACAACAAAAGCGTAGATGAAAGATAAAATACATTTTCTGTAAAATCTCTTCTTTAATCCTTCACAGTTTAAAAGTAGAATAAGACTTTTTGCATGGGGAGGTATAATGAAAGTGTCTGAAGATCTTAGTGTTATAATTGGTTACAGGTCTGATTAATCCACTTAATAAATGTTGATATTTCAACTAAGGTCATATCTAATTTAACGAAATGAATTCTTGTGTAGTAATTCTTCATAGTAATTCTTCATTAATTTTATTTTACTGTCAACAAAAATATTGATATTAATGCAACAATAAAGCAATCAAGAAACCAAGTATTATTGAAAACTATCAAATTTTACTTAATACTTCAAACAAGAAGAAATTTGAATACAGAATTCACCAATCATTTTCAAAGAGAAGTGTAACAACTAGCATGGATTATATAAGCATGTGAATTACAAGAGTAAAATGGAATGGTGCCTTGAGAGAAGTAAGGAGAAGTAAGTCAATTTGTAAGAGAGAGAGAGAACAAAGAAATATAACTGCAAGCAGAAATTGTATGAGATTTTTATGAGAATATTGTAGGCCGAATAGCTTGTTCATAACATAAGAGGGCTATGAAATTTTAAAGTTTTAACTCATAAGTACTTCATGAAGCCAATGAGCATTTAGTCAGGTGAAATGTGCCAGTAGTAAACTGTCACATGACATGCTACCGCATAACGTTCCCTTTTTATTGCTGATAAGTAGCTAGTATAAAGTTAGCATAAGTGAAGTAAATTATTCTATAGATATGCTACATAGAAAAATTTCTGAAATAAGTATAAAGGCTTAATTTCAGTTTTCTGAAAATGGATCCATTAAGCTTCATTGTGGTTGGGGAATATGTTTTGGTGTTTCAATATGTAAGTATACTGAGATAATAATACCAGAACTAGACCAGACAGACCTAAAGAAATGTTTTCAATGAAAATTTGGGTGGTCAGGATTCATTGTTAGCTCATTGTGTTTGTTCATTCATGATTTGTAGCCTCGATCAGTTTTACAGGAGAAAACAAAGCATTTGACCACATTCACAGTAATAGCCACCTTGTGTTATTGTTGCTAGGATAATCCAAAAATTAGAACTTAAAACATTTCTCTATTATTTGTATTGCACAAAGCAATTAGTGAACAATGACTTCATTGATTAGAGGTCTCCTATGAACCAAATACTGATTCACTGAATTCCTGAAAGCAACAGTAAAAACAGAGCATATGTAATTTGGCGAGAAAAGATCACAAAGTTTTGTTTGACAAGTACTAGATTCTGACTGATGTTTGCATCTTTCCCAATGAAAATTGAAAGATATAACCACACTAAACAAACATACAAGCATATATATATATGCATGTATGTATGAAGGAGTCTCTCAGCACCATTTCTATCTACCAAATTTCATGGAGAACACAATGGTCAGCCTGAGACACTGCTTCACCTTAGACAAGCATTTTCTGCCAGTGGAATTGACTATGGAAATATGTGGTTGCAAAACAGATGTCTTAACCACACAATGTCTGAACTTTGGACTTCACTTTGATATAATTAATAGCAGTCTACAAGATAGATTGGAGATAGTAGATTTATTATGGCACCACTAATTTTTGTGTATCTTTTTCTTTTTGTAACAACTGCTAGGTTTTAAAACATTAACTTAGGGCTTATCTTAAATTCTCTGATAACCACATTTCAAGTCAAGAACTAAATAATGTGAAAGTGGATGCAAGATGAATCTAGTGTTCCTGAGCAATGGTGATAGTGCTGATAGAATCTTTCTAGTATCTCAGTCTTGTGAATGGAAGAATAAACACAGCAAAGTTAGTAAATAAATGCCAGGTTCACATAGGATTTGAACCCAATCAGCACAAGATGGACTGTTCTGTCCTATACAAAGCAGCTCACAATGACTAACACATGACAAGTAACAATAAAAAGCCAGAAAGAAAAGTAGATCTATAACTGATTGTCTTATTGCTGTTGTTGGTTTAATTCCAGGAAGTTACTGATGTTGTACAATAGCAGAAGTTTTTCATTAAAAAGTCTGCAAGAATTCCCTTCCAGTTAAATTATTTTATAGTTTTCTTCAGCTCAGATAAATTCCTCACATGCTTTGCTTCTCAGCAGCTATTTTCTCAGTATTTGTCAACTATTGTATATTAGATGCTGGAACATATCCATTCTTTCTTTCCTTCCAATCTTATTTTCCAGCTGATTACATCTAAAAGGCAATTGCACACTTGAACAAACCGATGTCAATGACCAAAACATTCCTCCTAATCTTAATGCCTGTAAATCTAATACACAAAAGTATGTTTTTCTTTTTCTTTTACTATTTTCATGATGTCCCATTTTTCTTTTATTTCACTTCTACTCATCAACATAATATTCTTGAACTATTCCAAATGTTGCCATTTTCTTCAAATATTTTTCTTTATTGTTCTTGTCTATTTTTATCTATCATGTATATTTTGTGAATCCAACTGCATCCTCTGCTTAAAGTTATGGAACACAAATAGTAATTATGTTCAATGATGAAAGACAAAATATGAGAAATGATCAGGTTTCTTGGGTCTGTAAATCCACTGAACTACTTTGCACTAATTTCTCATGAGCAACAACATTTTCAATCTTTAAACTGGTAGATTTATATAGAGAAAACTTGTTTAAAATATTTAAGTAATTCAGTCCTTAGCATTCAGACTATCCTTTTATCTCACTCAGTGCTTCTCAAACATTGTTTTTGCTCTTTTTTTTACTAACATTTTCAATGCTACCCCCTTACAATTCAGCACAATTCAATACACCACATGTACATATACGTACTCATGTACATATACATACTCATGTACATACAAGCCAGGATGCTAATCAATGCTACAGGTGCAGTGACTATCTCTATTGCATGTTTGGAAATACCCACCAATTTGGACAATGTTCTTGAAATAATACATTTGTTTATAGTTTATAATTTTTATGCATAGGTGATATATGTTAAGTTCTTATTCCCATTTCAAAGTCTGTTATTTTCAAACATTGCAGGATGTGCAGGGAGAAGTACCTGAGGGCAAAACAGATGAACTCCCAGGCTGAGTACAAAGACTTACCCAAACAGTGTAAGACTGTTTACAGATGCAAATATTGTGAGGGTGAGGAGTACCTCTTCATTGGAAAACCAGACAGTAACTGCTGGTTTGACTGGCACCACAAGCGTCAGTATTGGTGATAAAACAAACAAAAAAAAACAAGTAGTAAGGACAATGTTACCCTCTGTTGGCATTTTATTTCAATATGAGAGACAGAAAACATCTTAATGATATTGAAAGAGTATTAGGTGGGAAATCATTTTTTTGGCTCTTTTACTCAGGGAACCTGGGGTGAGGGTGCTGAGGACAATGGCTATCTGGGGTTCAAAGGGTTAAACACAAATAAGTACAGTAACTGACAAAGGGCTAACACAAGCATCATCAAAAGGTAGAATATTCAAAATAATGAATGGCCAATTCAACCCAAACAGAATTTGAACTCAGGTTTCTGTGCTACTGAATCACTCAAAGTGTATTTACTCTGGATCTCTATCTTTGCATGTCAGATTGCATTTAGCATGGTTGAAGATGACTATTAATATAACAACATTCATTTATTAATAAGGCACTAAGTCAACTTTTGTTGGGGACAAGTAACAGACCCTTGAACTGACTCTAAGAGTAAAGAAATGAACCACAAAAATCAATCTCTTTTTAGCATAGAAGAGTAAAGCTAAACATCTTAAAGTATCTAGAGTTCTACCATTTATACATTCACTGAACCTTGAATACTAATACTGATTTCCCATTCTGGCACAAGGCCAGCAATTTTGGGGAAGGGTGTAAGTCAATCACGTTGACCCTAATGCTCAACTTGTACTTATTTTATTGACCCTGAAAGGATGAAAGGCAAAGTTGACCTTGGCAGAATTTGAACTCAGAACATAAAGACAGGTGAAATGCAGTTTGCCTGGCATGCTCACAATTCTGATGGATCACCGCCTTAGACTTTGAATACTAATGTTAATAATGATCATCATCCTCCAATATAAAGACACTTTTTGTCTCAATTAATGAGGTAATAGAAAATATAAATAAAAAGAAGTAGAACCCATGAAGTTCTTTTTGATCATTTACTATTCCCTTGAAGTATTTATGATATTAATTCTCAGTAAGTAACCACTAGCTTATTAAGCAATGTGAAAGATTTATAAGGAAAGTGGATACAAAATTATGATGATGAAGTTAACATGGAATTTATATTCTCTCTCCCTATCCTTGCTTTTGTCAATATTTTATAAAACTAGTCAAATTTTAAAGCTAGATACATCAAAATGGAATTCTTAACCTTTCATATGATCTTTATTAACACTGAAAAACTTTTTATCTTTCACATTTTTAGTTTTCAAATATTTATGTTTTCTCCACTTAGAGACTAAAGTATGAAAATGCCACAATATGCCAGTAAGCATTCTAAAAAATATTAATCTACCATATATCATATTTTTGTCTGAATATAGTCATGCTTTGATATTCTTTACTTTGTTCAAGTTAGCTGGCTGGTGATATTGACAGAGTTTTTTTTTTCTCTCTTTGTGAGTTATGTTTTTGTATCAATCTATCATGAACTACAGCCTTAAAGTCCATATCAAGATTAGAATATGTTAAAAAGATTCATAGAAAATCAAGCACAGAATCACTGCAAGGTTATTCAGCCTATAAACTTCTTGTAATATCTCTCGACCAACTACACTTTTTATGCTTTTAAAGGAGATTAGGACAGAATATCTGTGTATTTTGTTTATGCTTAGTTCTGTAAAAATCTATCGAAGAAAACTTGAAAAATATTTTTTTAAGAATTTCACTGCAGAATATTTTGAGACACATTGATATTTAAAACTGAAGTGGTTAATAACAGGAATAGTCAAAAGTACAATATACTTTTATGTCACAAGTAGGCAGAAAAGTCTAATGTTTCAGGCAGGACTCTATCAGAAAAATGAAATGCTTCCTTACATTCCCGAATCTTTCTCATGGTAAAAAATTTATTCCACTGTTCCAATTTTTTGCTTTGCTATTTGCCAACACAGACCATTACTAGTTTCTTTATATCTCACTGTTTTACTTACAGCCTATAGTTGCAGGTGTACAAACCCTTAGCAATACCAGATAAATGTGATTAAAGGTTAAAGATTATAGACAATGTAGGATAGCTTGAAAATTACATTTCATGATCTTAGAGGAAAGCTAATGACAGCATATTAAAACATGAGGAAGACTATGAAAATAGGTATAGGCATGGCTATACAGTAAAAGGCTTCCTTCCTAACCATATGGGTTTGGTTTAGTCCTACTGTGCAACACCTTGGGCAAATTTGTACGCTACCTCTAGGCCAATGAAAGCCTTGTGAGTGGATTTGGTATACAGAAAACAAAAGAAGCTCATCATACACACGTGTGTTTGTGTGTACTCCTGTCTAAACATCATGTGGCGGTTGTAAATGAGCAACATTATCATACAAGTGTGGTTGTTCATTTCCAGTCTTCTGGAAATGGGTCTAGATCTGAAAAATAGTACTTTGCTGGGAAACAAGTGAGGGTTGGTAACAGGAAGGGTATCTGGCCAGAGGAAATTTGCCTCAACAAATCCTGTTTGACCAATGGATTGCCATTGATACCAGAAACAATGAGTTTTACACCCTAATAGGAATGTTTTTTTACCAAAGCATTTCCTTTGCATAGCCTCCTAACATACTCTTTCAGTTAAGTCTCCCATAAAACACCATTTTCAGGGAGGAAATCTTACTCTTAAACTTTGAAACTGTTTACATAACCTCAAAAAAGAGAAAAAAAAAAAAAATGAGATTATCTTTGCTAGAACAACCAATACCAAACGAAGGATTTACTATATCAGCTTCACCAAAACCAAAACTAAGCAAAGCTTTGTTGACAATGGACAGCCCATTGACAAAAATGTTCCTGTCTGACAAAATGAAATAAACTACAGAAGAACTGAACTTCATTTGCAAAGAAATATGGGAAGATAAAGCAGTTGTTTGCTAATCAAAATTTCAGTTATGTGGATTAGTCGGATCAGCCTGCAATGCACTATACCTTCAATCATCCTGATCTTGTGTCAAATGTTGTACGAGAAATGTTTACACATTTGACCTCTGGTCTTCCTCAGTCTCAATAACCCTCTATCAAATAACATAACTCATCATGTACATCCATTTGCCACATTTCTGCTCTTCCTGAACATAAACCAATATCTTGAATACAAAAAACATCCAGTGTTTTTAATTCTAAATCAATACTAACAACTAACTATTCATCTTTCACATTTTCATGTAGATTTTCTCTTTTTTTTTGCATATGTTTAGTGGCTAAGCAAAAAAAAAAATGAAAGTAAAGAGAAAAAGAATAAGCACACTATCATGAAAATATGACAGTGATATTGTTATCATGGCATGACAATTTCAATGGCTATGTCAGAAAAAACAATAGACAGGTATTTGAGTGTGTATAGCATCTATGATTGTGCAAAAAGAAATGAAGAAAATTCAAACATTTTTGTAGTTCAGTGATGCAAATGTCATTATTTACTCTATATATATATATATATATATATATATTACAATTTACCACAAACTAATTTTGTGGTAAAAAAAAAAAAAAAAAAAACCAATTACTTAGTGAATTACCTACCATGTATTATGTTGATTTTGCATTTAGGAGAAAATAAGACAGACAAACAAAGAACTCAGTCCTCAGTATGGATTGACTAGCATATTAAGGTTAATGACATAACAGATTCAGAAGCAAGATGAATTTATAAATGTTAAAATATCCTTCTGCCTAACAATACTAGATGATATATAAGGAATATGATAGAAAACATGGGTATTTCTAAAAGAACCTGATTGAAAACCTCTGAGTGGTTCTGTGGAACTTGAGGAACTAAAAGAAAATACTGTCTAAACACATAAGAAAACAGTATTCAGAGGCTGGAAGAAAATGTCAAGAGAACTATAAGCAGGAAGTTTGTTATTTTTCTATTTGTGATGGTATGAAATGCAAAATGTTTCAAAATACAAGACATATTTACATGAATCAGGATCAGTTTGTCAAAAATTACGATGGTATGTTTACCATCCAAATTAGTTGAAATAAAACGGATGGAAATGATAATAAAGCAAATTGCTGAACGAGGATAATGAGGAAATTGATAAAGAAACCTGTTAAACCATGGAAACATCTGTATACACACTTTTTTATTTAAAGCTGTAGCAGATAGACTAGGTATCCAGCTGATATATTTCTAATTTTAATTTTTCATAAACTAATGTATTTTTTCCTAACCTAAACAATCGTCCAGAAGAAAATTCCAAGCCACAAAAACACATACAAGTATTACTGCATTAATCATTCATGTTATTATTTCAAGACGAATCTTCTTAGTAAGAACCATGTTGGAATGAATTATCAGCTAGCTTTTCAAATCTTCATACTAATCTCACTATCATACAGGGAATGGATCCACTTTAGGCACAATGATGAAATGAAGATTTTACTTAAGTAACAAAGCACGACTGTAATTCTTCTCTCTGTAAAATCTCTTTCACTTACTTTACAATCATTTCTTTATACAATTTGTTTAGCATGCCATAAAATGAAACTATACAATAGCGTTTTCTAACTCAAAACATTTACCAGCTTTAGACACATAACTTTATCATGATTTACAGGTATGTACACAAGAACATATACAAATTTACACATGCATAACATACATAAATGCTTACATACAGATACACACATGATGGCTGCCACTCAATTTTAAGTTTTTCTTTTAAACAAGAGTAGAACAGATGTGGTTTTTCACTCCTGCTAGGGAGTTAGCTTTATACAAATGTAACAACTATGAGAGGCTGTTGCAGTAAGTGTTACAATACTGTTTTGGTGAACCTTCAAATGATGCGTCAGCCTTCAAATGTATTATTATTTCATGCACATAAAGATGCCATATAATGAATAGTTAACAACCTCCGTGTGTGTGTGTGTGTAGCTTCTCTAACCTGCTTTACAAACAGTCATGCCCACCCTTGTCACCAACATAGCCAAGCAAATTCACATCATGCCCCTTATGACCAGTTCTTAAATTGTTCATCCTCAATGCAAATTCATTCATATTCCCTCCTCCTCCCATCAAGCACTGCTTTCCTCCATGATGAGCCATCTAGAGCAAGGTTTTCCTATTCATTTTCTAAGATTCTGACCCTCAATGTATTCTTGTATACCTTAATTTGAGTTTGTGCACTGGTCTTTTAACCTGGGCTAACTCATCATCAGATATTGCTATGTCATTTTATATGATGCTGAAGTATCAGGGACTGGCAGAATGACTGTGTTTGAGTACTTCAACATTACATTTATTTACCATCAGAGACACTGTTGGTGATATAGATTTAGCCTTTTCGTATGTCTATAAGTAACCCAGGTCTCACGAAACACAAGTATTGCAGAACTTTGTCTCAATTGAAATTCTATGCCGAGATTATAAATAATTCAATTTTCTGAATGCGTCTCTGGCTTTCTTGATTTGGGGAAGATCTCACCATCAAAAGTATTTGTCATGTTTACAATACTGTCTAAACAAATAAAATACACACTCACACACACAAACACATACATCATACACTGTTGTAGAGTTCAGCTGCCCAGCAGTTATGTTTTTCTAAAGTTGGGGAAAAGAAAAACTGCTAAGGTGAACTAATGACAAACTTACAGCTCTTGTATTCAGGATATAGATTTTCAGTTGTACTGTCATAGGGATACAGAGCTATGTAATGAAAGATCTGTATACAAGCATAGAAATGTTGGGGTTATGAATGATATCACAAAGAAAACAGATTAGCTTCTTCCAAATACAATCAATTAATGATACAGCAAAAATTTATAAAGGATTCTCCATTTGATTTTCTGAAATGAAGATATGCACAGAATTGTATGGGCATGTAGCATATTCACACACATGGATAAAAAAACAGCAATGAAATGCACACACCCAGTATTAAAGTGACATGCACACCCATTACATTAGTGCAAGCTTAGCCACATATGCACTAATGGGCACACTAAGCCATTAAGTCTCAGGAACAGTCTTCACACAGTTGAAATAATATGCACACTTTTGTTAGTCACTGAGTTAAATTTGTAAAGGAAAATATTTAATAAATCTTAAAGCAAAACATAGACATAACAAGGATTAAACATGCATATATATATATATATATATATATTTAAAAGTTCAAATAAAGGTTACAAACCTCATTAAGGGATAATAAAATCTATGAATATACTGGTTTATTACCTATTACAGGAAGTATTGAATATTATAATTAATATTCAATTGTGAGGTAACGGGATAAACCAGGGTTTATATATATTTTTAAGAAAATAAGAAAATAGAGAGATAATTAAATTAACAATTATTATCAGTTAATGGTTTGGAGCTTTACACTCAACATACTGGAAAATGAAAATTCAATGGTATATCTTTAGCCACCTCCGATGAGATTCAGCTTTAAAATGTTTTTAATTATATTAATTAATTTCTAAAAGTTTTGAATCGAAACAGCTGTCAGAGATGATGTCCTATTTTATAATTAATAAATAATTATTAATTTAATTATTTATTTTCTTATATATATATCAGACAGATTCCAAAGAGACTAGTGTAGGTGAGCATTGGCAAGACTTGTATTATTTAGTAAAATAGGTAAATAAAGTACAGTGAATTTGCTATACTGTACTCTCTTATTGATTGTAACAAAATAAGCCATGAACAGTTGAGTGACAAATTAACAATAGCTTAGTGACAATATAATTTTGCAAAAGCCAAACTAGGCAACCAAAACAACTCAGTGGCACAATACATACAAGCAATATTATTAATGTGCCAAGAAAGAGTGCAATCATCTGGTTAACCTTGTAACTTGCTTTCCAAAGCTATCTTTCTTGAACTCCCTCTCTCTTGGGTACCCAAGTATCCTCTCTATAGTAAGACAGCTATTTCTGTCCCTCTGTTATACTCTAACCCCTCACCTGGCTCACAGCCACTTTCCTCAGTTCCACTCCCTCTCTCAGCTGAGAGGTCTTTGTCTTGCAAGCAACTTATCAGCCCTGCTAGTACCACAGAAAAAGCACCTGTGCTGGTGCCATGTAAAAAGCATCAAGTACACTTTGTAAAATGGTTGGCATTAGGAAGGATATCCAGCTGTAGAAACCAAGCCAAAACAAGGAGCCTGGTATAGGAGAATTCACGAAAAAACAACAGACGAAAACAGGTGGTGTAAACAACAAATAGATGTATTAGTATAATGCTTGGGAATAGAGAAAGTCTTTAATGTTTCGAGCCTACGCTCTTCAACAGAAAGGAAGACAGAAAGAAACAAGGAGAGAAAAAAATATATGTGTAGTGGTCAGCGATCTATCATGGTGAATGGAGCCTGGTATAGCTCTCCAGTTTGCCAGCTCCTGTCAAACTGTCCAACCCATTCTAGCATGGAAAACAGGCATTAAGTGATGATGATGAGGAGGAGAAGAGATCCAGAAACTAGGTAAAATAAGTCTCTGCATGGGTAGAGGTTGTGTGAGGAAAAGAAAAAAGAAAATAGAAAAGTACTAAAAACCACACTGCCTTCTTTAATTCTGAGAGGATCTTCAACTCTCAGGATTTGAAACCAAATTTGTTTCCCCATTTTACAAAGTGTTAATAAGGTGTAATCTCATAATCAGTGAAACTGTATAGCATCCATGAGAATTCTTGCGCAAATCTTGCAAGCATAATCCACATATAAATTCACATCATGGTAGGTATGGCTTACAGCTGTCAGCAGCTGTTGACAATTTGACAAATGTTTTGCTTGTTTTCAATAACAATCAACTCAAATACTGGTTGGATTATTGTGTAAAGAAATGAGCTTAACTATGTTGATTTAACACTGATAAACTACTCCAAGATGAAAATTTTCAATAATGATTTAATGATCTAATTCAGTATAGGACCTGAACTATCTTCAGGATTTGTATTAAAGTTATATATATCTGTGAGTTGCTTATAGTAAAATGTATAAGAGTGAGATTATAAGAAAAGAGATACTTCATTCATGATAGTTGTATAGATTCAAACTGACAGTGAGTTAGTAAGAGTATAATGTTGGTGAGTGAAGTTTGTAAAGTTCTGGTAGTTGAAGATATTCAATGGTTAATTTAACTCTTGATAGGAAGCAGTTATTTTCATGGCCTATCAAAGTGAGATTTGGTGATAAAATCATGGGACCTATAGAATCAAGTAGAAGCCAGAAGCTATATATGCAGAACCTCACCTTAAAACAAAAAAAAAAATGATAATAACTCAAACCCTCACTGCTTTCTTGAGTTATGAAAATATCTCATGTTCCCAGGTTTTGAAACCAGTCTTGTTCCACCTCATCGAATTTTCCTCAACGGCCTTGGTTATTTGATGACTAACGCAAGTATGGCTGAGTGGCTAAAAAGTTTTCTTCCCAACCATGTGGTTTGTAGTTTAGTCTCACTGTGTGGCATCTTGGGCAAATGTCTTCTATTATATGCCTGAGACAACCAAAACTTTGAGAGTGGATTTGATATACAAAAACTGAAAGAGCCCTATCATGTGTGTGTGTGTGTGTGTGTGTGTGTGTGTGTGTGTGTGTGTGTGTGTGTGTGTGTGCATGCATATGGGGGTGGGTCTCCTTATCTGGATTCCTGTGATGGTTGTAAACAAGCAGTGCTGTTCATTTCCAATCTTCTGAGAAAAGTATGTCTAGTCATGGGGAAAATATTACCTTGGTTGGAAAGAGATGAGGGCTGGTGACTGGAAGACCATCGGATGCATGGAAACATGGAAGAGTGGGCATTAAAATGATGATGGTGATGCACCAATTAGGCTAATAACCTAAATGACAAACTAGTGAACAGGAACTTGTCTGCTGGCTATGCATCAACAGGAACTGTAATTCTTAGAATGGTTGAGAAGCCATATATGTAAACACATGTGTGTGTGTATGTAATGGCATTTACATTAATCAGAGGCATTTGGAACTTTTACAGTTATTATAATCGAAGAAAGATTCTATTCACTTTAATCAAAAAACAGAATGGGTTTTCATGAATGCTTGAGTGATTCATAGGCAAGGTTGGACAATAATAGATGTTACTGAGATTAGGAGGCCTAAGATTAATGGGTTTGCTAAATTTATTCATTAATTGTTAAGAACTCAGTGCTCATGGACATAAAGTTACTTGATTTTGATTTAATAGGCACAGGTGCAGCAGTGTTGTTTGCTTTCAAACCATATTGCTTTGGGTTCAATTCTACTATATGGCACCCTGGGCAAGTAACTTTTACTATGACCATGAGTCAACCAAAACCATATGAGTAGAAATTGTCAGAAGTCTGTCATGCACATAATTGCATGCTTGTGTGTGAGTGTTTATATGTTTCTGTCTTGTCTTGACATTGCTTGATTGTTGTAAATGTTAGTCATTTCCAATATTCTACATAAACATGTCTGACCAGGAGGAAAAATTACTTTATGTTGGCAACAGAAGGGAATCCAGTCACAGAGAATTTGCCTCAATAAATTTCATCCAATCCATGCAAACATGGAAGAAATGGTTTCCAGCTGAGAAGCAGGTTTCTGTATACAAAATTAAACAACTAGGTATTGTTAAATGCTGGGATGAGAGCAACAATAACTCTACAAATGTGTGCGTGTATGTGAGACACAGAGAGAGACTCCATGTTTTGTTGATTTAAAGGTTATACTTCAAATATATCTAGCAGGTGTTAGTAGTTTCATTCTCAAGCTGAAATCATAGCCTACACATTAACTGCATCTTTTCTAATTTTATAAAATGAAACTTTTCAAGAAATGGTGTTCAGTCACTTGGTTAGAGAAATGTTGTTGCCATATTATGCATCATAAGAAGGTGAAGTTACGATACTTTCAAACAGCTACTAATAATGTTAGAAACATCATTAACATTCGTTCTTCAGAGCTGACAAGTGTCAAATCTGCATTGCCTGATTCTCTATCACTTTTGTGCTTGAAGAACATCACCAATATTTTGTTCCTGGATTTCACAAGGTATTCCATTAGTTGTGAAGTAGTGTAGTTGTTGCCTATCCAAGTGAGTGTGCTACCTTTGTCATCTATTTTAGTGATCTGAAATCTTTCAGCAACATATTCATGCATTAGCTGACATATGGGAAGATTTCCTTCGCAAGATTCAATAATGTAACACTTTCTAACCAGCCTGTATAATGATGTATGGTTATTCATTGAAAACTTTACATGAGAGTTGTTTGAATATCTTACTATGATAGGCATGGCAGAGTAGTTAAGAAGCATGCTTTCCAAGCATGTGGTCTAAAGTTCAGTTCCAGTGGGCAGTACACCTTAAGCAAGAATCTTCTACTATAGCCCTGGGCCAACTAAAAACTGTTCGGTGGATTTGTAGATGTAAAGAAAAGAAGCCCTGTGTGTGTGTGTGTGTGTGTGTGTGTGTGTGTGTGTGTGTGTGTGTGTGTGTGTGTATTTGCGTATGCTTTTATCTTAACATTATGATATCGCTGTAAACAAGCATCACCTTCACACAAGTGACGTTCATTTACAGCCTCCCAAGAAAATCATGTCTGACCATAGGAAATATTACCTTGCTTGGAGAAAAGTGAGGTTTGGTGATAGGAAGGGCATCGATCCATAGAAAAGTTGTCTCAATAAATTTCATCTGGCTTATGCTAGTATGCAGAAGTGAAAATTTAACTATGATGGTGATAGTGACACTAAGCATTGATTAATAAATTCTGTTGAAGTGACACCATGCAACACTTCAAATACTATGCCTTGTCTTCTTGGTTTCCAACTGTACTTTAAGATTATGAATAACGAATGCAAGAAAGTTTAAATGAAAAAATGCTCACATCTTTTGAAATTACCTTATTTTAATGTGTATAAGGAACCCCCTAGTTTCTGGAGCTTAAAATTTGTAAAAAAAAGGTTTTTTAAGGGATTATAATACTATCCATGTATAAGAAACTCCCATATTTTTTTTAACTAACTTTTGACAAAAAAGGGTATCTTATACATGTTAAAATATGGTAAATGTCATAGGCAGTTACATCGTATTCTATATACCAAATATCAAACTAATAAAAGCAAAAAAAATAGCTGTTAGAAAGACTGAACCACAAAACTGAAAATGAAAAGTTATGGTCATGTAACACAACAGCATGACTCCTAAACTGAGGGAGTCATGCATAGACCAACTCCCAGTAAAACAGAATTAGGAATATCAGGGTTGAGTAAAGAATAAACAAGGAGGTAGAAGAAGATGGTAGGAGAAATTTAACTTGTAGCTATCTTAGTACTTATAAATTCGATGGATTATGGAGTTGATTGATTGAGAAAGTGGAAGTGATTGATATAGCTCTTTTAATCATAAACAGTTATTTGAAGATTTTTATGCCAATGACTCAGATTTCAACTAGCATCGATATTAGTATTATCACTAGCACAGCAAACAGATTGGTTCTTATATATTTAGTGTTTGAAGAGAATTTCAGTTGTCAGACTTGTGCTTTGATGTGGTAACTTCTGGTGAGACACATTGTTACAAGTTTCACCACATGATATGCTCTTGTCAGTCTCAAAGCACATGAGGCATTCATCACCAGATATTGAATAAATGCATAGGTCATTCACACACACGTCATCAGATCGATTACTTGCTACTCCTTGTGTTTCTTCAGTCACTTTGACAAACTTAGCTGCTTGATACAGAAATTCAGACTGCATAAAATAAGGTAATTCGACTGACAGGTTCATGCATTAACTTGTAACCACTGTTTCATAGATGTGATCATTCCTCTTTATACCTTCATCTCTACTGAACTACTTAGCTGCACATTCATTTCTTTCCAAGCTCACTGAAGTACCTCATCATTCTTGAACAGTTTCACTCTGCTGTCATCAAACTAAACATTTCCTTCCATTATTGTCCCAGAATTACAACCCTCTGAAATTCATTCCCTGCTTCTGTTTTCTCTACAAACATTTTCCTACAGATATTTCAACTGAACATCATCTGCAACAATCTCAACAGTTTGACAGAAGACAGACATAGACATTTCTTTTCCTCAACTAGTTTTAAAAAGTCTTTATTTTAAGTTTTCCTATTCTGTAGATTTTCTAATACCATTCCAAATACATAGTCACTAATGATATACATCTTAAGTTTAATGTTACAATAGTATTCAACTCTGATTTTATGTATGTATTTATGTATATTTGAGAAAAGCTATTACTGAACTTTGTATGCCATTTCTATAGAATCTAAAATAATTTAGAAGTTAAATTAATATATAAAAATAGAATATTCCAAAGAATATATGGAAAAAAAATGTTAAAATATGTAAATGATGAGACATAAGTTTTAGAGTTACAACATAAATCAGTTATTATATGTAAATTAAAAGTGAAGAAATTCTTGAAGAAAATTATATTAGAAATCTCAAAAAGAAGCAGAATCATTAGCTAACTATATGTGCTAGGGCAGTGAATTTCACAGAACCATTTAGAATATTAAATAAAATGCCTTTTGGTTATAATTCATGTCCAATCGATGCCATTTGTAGCTTTCATTCTTCCAAGGTCAATAGAATAAACTATCAGTCTAGTGTAGAGGTCAATATATTTCCTACAAGCAAATTTCTGTCTTTGTGCTTTGGATAAAATCATTATTTGAATGACATTACATCAAGGTTACATAAAATAGTAAGAGAGAAATGATGGTATATCAACACTAATAACAAATATTGTAATTAGCTACAAAATTAATAACAGAATACAACAACCAATTTCTATAACCATCAAGTTGAACTTGTACAGGTTTGCCTCAGTCAATCACATCAGCCAACGTGATTCTGCATAGCATGCAGAAGATCAGCGATGTAACACCCTGTGATTGTACAGAACTGACCAATGAAGGTTTTTTACTAAATACATGACCTACGTTTAGCAACAATTAGAATTTTGCTGCCATCACTAAGCTTAAACCCTCTGTAATTTGTAGCCCCACCTAAATGGGAGGATTACAACCTTCAATCCATTTCAAAAGTGGATTTTTATTGCACACCTGTATAACAAAATTGAAGAAAGACATCATGGAATGCCTTTCTCCTTCAGAATTCTGGTGGTATGTTATCAATGTCCAGTCATCTTTCTGTTCTTGATACTTTTCAATATATCTAAGGTGAGACCAAATGTGATATCAAGAGCATGCTTAACAGAAGTTTCTACAGGTTTGAGATGCTAGAGAATTACTGAGAAAAATCTGGAAATATTCCTTTCATTCGTTAAATGACTCCTGCAAAGTTGTAGCTTTAGGTTATTTGTACTTTTCCTGCCTCTAATTTCATAGGAAATATGTGATAACTGAAAGGATTGGTTGCTGCTGCTGCTACATGCAAAATGAAATCTATTTTGCTTTGAAGAAATTTCCGTTGTCCAGTTTCATTAGTATTCATAAGATTTTGCTCAGCATTTGAAATATTCGTTCTGGAAAATTTAGTTGACTTTAAATGAGCATTCACTTCATCATTTTTATGACAAATATTGTAATATAAATGAAGCCATATTATGATGATAACACTGACACTAACATTGCTAATGATAACATTGGACCTTGTCAATGTTTGCTTTAATTTAATAAAAAATATTTTTGTGAATTTAAAGCAAAACCTCAGTGAAAGAGAAAAGTGTATGAAAAACAGTCACACTCGTGTATGGCAATAAAATACAACTGGAAATATAGAGAAGAGCATAACATATTTATTTTTGAAATAAAAGTTATATAGGAGCAGGTATTGCTGTGAGGTTAAGAGGCTCACTTTGTAACCATGTGATTTCAGGTTCAGTCCCCCCACTGCATGGAACCATGGGCAAATGTCTTCTATTATAGCTTCAAGCCAACAAATGCCTTGTGAGTGAATTTGGTGGACAGAAACTGTGTGGAATCATTTCATGTGTATGTGTATAAGTTTGTGTTTTCCCTGCAACTGCTTGAAAACTAGTGCTGGTTTGTTTAAATACCTGTAGCTTAGTGACTAGGCAAAAGAGATCAACAGAATAACTATCGGACATAAAAACTAATGGGGTTAATTTGTTCTGCCAAACTTGAATGTGGTGCCCCAGCATGGCTGTAGTCCAATGACAGTAAAAGATACATTGTCTCTTGCTTTATCATTAACAGGTATAATCGTTATTGTTGAATCCCAGGTGAATTCTTATCCAGCAGACCCATGATCCAGACATTCTAGTCAGGACGGTCTTTGTAGAGAGTATGTAACACTAAATTAACTAATATGCTTTTTCCTTATTTAAGTGATCAGAAGGAGATTTGGTATATTGAGTGGTTATGTAGAGGCTTTATAATCAAAATAAAAATACAATGCACTCAATGCGATGTTTATACTAAATAACAGATTAATAGTGTACAGCTCTTCTTCACACTTCTCATTTCATTGCAAGTAAATTTTGAAAACAAGGGAGTACACTACTAAAATATGGCTAACTATAAATATTTAAACATACACCATTGTTCTACACTGCTCACAGTATTGAATTATAACATTCGTCCTACCTATTTAAAATTAGGTAGTTCCAACCAATGATAAGTTAGTATCTTTGCCATCGATGCAACACAATGTTAGTGATGAGATACAATCTGAATTCTATCAGGTTTCTAGTACTCTATCAATGAGAGTATCAGAAGGTTATGATTTTGAATACATTTAGAAAGGAACTTAGGATTCATTCAAAGCAGTAATCTAACTAAATTCTTTGATAAAAGATTAATGTTCACTAGACATTTACAATATGAATTATTTACAATAGATTATCAATATAAAATAAATATGATAGATAATATGGTTTGATAATATTTCTTTTGATTTATCCAACTTAGATCTAACAATATTGCAAAAGCAAATCCCTTCATAGATAATCTATAGATAAAGTGAATTGGAATTAGTAAAAGAGACTTGACTTTATTCAAATATAATCAATATCAAATCTTGGATCTTTCATCTCTGTATCACATAAGAGAATATTTTGAAGGTGTAGTTACACAGAGATAAGAATGTGAAACAGTACAAATAGTGATACAAGGTTGTTTTGAATAGTTGGCTATACTAACTTCAGTAACTGGTTGTGAAAGGTATATTACAAATGAAATAGGATCACAATAAAGATATATTGGTGATATTAAATCTAAATATTTCAGATTTCTGAAGCAAGATGATTTAAAAATAGATAACAATTAGACTTATTGAAAATGTTTAATGCTGAACTTAATATTTCAAGAACATACAAAATTTAAACACATGCTGTTCATGCCAACATGTAAAGATAAAACAGAATACAGACTAGAAACAACCTTGAAAACATGAATATCTTTTATGTGACTATTCCAGATAAATCAAGTTAGTTTACTTTTTACACTAATGATGTATTTTATTCATTATTTCTAAACTTCAGTATTTTAACAAGAACAAAATATCTATACAGTATTAATAATCATGTTCCTGTATAGTTTTAATAATTAACATTTGAGAGTTACAAAATTTTACCACCATCAATATATTCATAGCAGTACCTATGACATATAGTGGGGTCTAAAAGAGATTTTTGAAAAGGGACAGAATCATGACTGAGGTTATACTCAGGATGACTGGATTGCTTACAATATAGTGAACTCCACTAAAAGCACCTTAAGACCAAATAGTGGTGCTATGCTGCACCATGGGTAAGTTTAGCTCAAGACATTCTAACAAACTTTCATGCAGTTTTTGAATATTCAGTTGTATTCAAAAGACTTCAATTAACTGGAAGATATTATAGAAGAAACTTGTTAAAGTCTTGGACAATGAAAGGAAACTGGAATCTCATGATTGTAAAGGAAACAATCCACAGTTATAGCTGCGCTCATAGCCTACCTGAATCTTATATTTGAAATACTTATATATCATTATGAGCATTTCAATTTCTAGCCTTAAATCTCATTGGAATAGTAGCTTCAACATCTCTTATTTCTCAGTTCTTTCAGAGATGAATT
>NC_068981.1:189195194-189198624 GCF_001194135.2 Octopus bimaculoides
TATAGCTGCGCTCATAGCCTACCTGAATCTTATATTTGAAATACTTATATATTATTATGAGCATTTCAATTTCTAGCCTTAAATCTCTCTGGAATAGTAGCTTCAACATCTCTTATTTCTCAGTTCTTTCAGAGATGAATTTAATTCATGCTCCTCAATCAATCTCAGGATCACTTATTCCACTACTTGAATGCCAACAAACATATGATGGAAAAATACTCTTACCACTATGAGTAGTAGTCATAGTAGTAAGGGGGCATGCACTGTAATAGTGCGTTGCTGCATCTACCATTTGTTGGTGGTTCCCTACTCTTGGCAGATGACACCTTTACACCAATCAGGCAACAACCCTCTGACCCATGAGTCTGTTTGGGTATTCACTGTCACTGAGGGTTTTATGAGGTCAGAGTGTAAATCCTGCCTCAACCTCTTTTTGCCACCTTTTATGACATACAGAGGAAACATTGAGTTTATTTTTTGACATTGATAGTCTCCACATGGCAAACTGTGAGCAATATCAGGTGATATATAATTACTTTTTTTCCATATATTTCATGGTGCTTATACAAAATAATGAAATCACTACTGAGCTTCAATATTACAATATCATTAAAATTAAAACAAATTTCTTATATATTCACATTAAAACGCTATCAATAACAATGCTGTTATTTAATTCCATATAAGGCAGTTCTCAATTCTAACATGAACAAGCAACCAACAATGAGTATTAATACAGGTGAAGGCACATGGTCTAGTGGTTAGAGTGTTGCAGTCATGATCACAAGTTCTTGGTTTCGATTCTAAGACTGGGCAACTTGTTGTGCACTTGAGCAAAACACTTTATTTCACTCAGCTACAGGTCACTCGGCTGTAAATGAGTAACTTTGCAATAGACTGGCATCCCATTCAGGGGCAGTGTTGTGATCACTTACCATGGAAACCAGGTAAATAACCATATGAGCCCTACAACTTGAAACTGTAATATGATGATGGTATTCAATATATCTCCCTCAATAAGGTGGCAAGCTGGCAGAAACATTAGCATGCCGGGCAAAACGCTCAGTGGCATTTTGTTTGTCTCTACATTCTGAGTTCAAAATTCTGCCGAGGTCGGCTTTGCCTTTCAACCTTTTGGGGTTGATAAATTAAGTAGCAGTTGCATGCTGAGGTCGATCTAATCAACTGGCCCACTCCCCAAAAATTTTGGGCCTTGTGCTTAGAGTAGAAAAGAATATGGTCAGAAAAACCAAAGCGGCGAGCTGGCAGAAACATTAGCACGCTGGGCAAAATACTTAGCGGCATTTTGTCTGTCTTTACGTTTTGAGTTCAAAATTCCACCAAGGTCAACTTTGTCTTTCATCCTTTCGGGGTCAATAAATTAAGTACCAGTTGCGTACTGGGGTCGATGTAATCAACTGGCTCCCTCCCCAAAACTTTTGGGCCTTGTGCCAAGAGCAGAAAAGAATATATCTCCCTCAATCCTCTCCTCTCTCTCTCTCTCTCTCTGTTCCTACTCACACATGTTAAAATCAATAACACACATATCTTAACCTCTTTCCTTCTGCTCATCATTTTTACTGTTTTTACACCCATTTTTTTTTTCCATAATGGCATGGTTTAGATGAGACTACTTGAAGTATTCTACAGCTAAACACCCTTCCTGGCAAAAAAAAAATGATTACTTACTATCAAATAAGGTCATATATTCAACAGTTCTTCACATGTCAAAATGACACTTGTTTTCTATACAGGACATAACTGTCAATACTACCCAAGCATTGCCAAGAAGAGACAACGAAGTTCTTAAGGATACAGCCATGCCATGCCTGGCATGGCTCTGTGGTAAGAAGTTTTACTTTCCAGTCACATTATTCCAAGTTCAGTCCCACTGCATGGCACCTTGAGCAAGTGACTTCTATAACCTTGGACCAACCAAAGCCTTGTGAGAAGATTTGGTAGATGGAAACTGAAAAAAGCCTGTCATGTGTGTGTGCGTATGTGTGTGTATGCATATGTGTGTGTGTGCGTATGTGTGTGTATGCATATGTGTGTGTGTGCGTATGTGTGTGTGTGCATGCATGATTGTCCCCCAACACTGCTTGACAACTGGTGTTGGTGTTAATGTCCCCTAACTTAGCAGTTCAGTAAAAAAGACTGATAGAATAAGTACCAGGCTTAAATAATATACACTGGAGGTCAATTCATTTGGCTAAAATTCTTCAAGGCAGTGCTCCAGTATGGCTGTAGTTTAATGATTGAAACAAGTAAAAGAATAAAAGAATTTATATGCACCATCTACAAGAAAAACAAGTTTCATTTATTTCAACTGGAGCAAAATTTAGCCATATATGGAATTTGAATAGCTATATTGTTAATGTTCTAGATATAGGCTTTAAATCAAATTCAGAAAGATGGTTTGTTTCAGTGAATAACAAAGTTATTGGAACTAAAAAGTAGATTAGTTCCTACTGTTTATTGTTATCTGAAATACTTCAGAAAGTAGATATATTTAACACCAATGAAATAAAACAGTAAATTCCAAAGAAAACATTCTCCATTATAAAATCTTCTTAGATTTAAGCTTATGGCAGAAATATTCAGCATATTAATTATGAGGCTATAATTGAAGACCATAGCACTAATAAGGAAGTCCATATATGAGATTTTCATAATCAGTAATTGATTTTCAATTTCCCTCTCATATTCATTTACTTCTTAGGATTCTATAGGAATATGATACTTCAAAGAAGATACCAAAAATGCACAGTGGACAATCCAGGCACTTCATATCAGATATAATCCAATTACTTTAATGTGGTACCATTTGCCTTCAGCTCCTAATTGATTAATTTTCTGTTTAAATTCTTTAGTCAATTATTTTGGAAATATAATTTATTGGTTTTATTTATAAGAGAAATATTTTATATATTGATTTCTTTTGAAGATGAACTATACTAACTCTGTATTAATGATGAGAGAGAGAGAGAGAGAAAAAAATCCAACTGAAATTTCAGATTTTACTAAAATTATAACTTCTTCAACAGGAACATAATTTATAAGCTGACTAATAGAACTCTAAGAATTTTCGATACACCAAACTTTGTCTCCATGAGACTTTGTACAATATAATTGTTTAAGTTGCCCTGTCATCTTTTCCTACTTACTACCTATAGTACTTTAGATATGGCTCATCATTTTAGCAGACACAATTTTATTTGGTGTGTTTTAAGTTATTACTGCAATGTGCTTTTGAATGTGTTCCAGTTTTCACTGAACTATTAACCGTATTCTTTTCCAAAGGTATTTCCTTTAGAATATCAAAGCACTGTGTTATCTTCAGGAAAGTTGATCACTTTGATTTTCCCAATTATTGATCACCTCAACATAACCATAGAAATAAATGTAGTGTAATTGGTGTGTGTGTGTG
>NC_068981.1:189198634-189200646 GCF_001194135.2 Octopus bimaculoides
TGTGTGTGTGTGTGTGTGTGTGTGTGTGAATAGAGGGAGACAGAAGAGAGAAGAGAGAGAGAAAGAATGTCAAGGGACATTAAGGAAAAGAAGTCATCTTGTGAAACGTTTCTTCTGAGTTGTGGAATATATAAAAGACACAAGAGAAATATACTCAAGAAGTTATTACACAAATGCTGCTAGATAGAAGAACATGACAGCATCAGGGCAACTTCATATGACAACAGGGAGACTAGTTTTATTATATTCAGAAGAAGATTGGTTGGCATCAGCTGTTAAAAACTGCTAGCCAATGAGATCCAGTGTTGATGAATGGAACTGTCACAAGGACAATAATCCAGTCTTGGTCAAAGTGCAGGTGTAACAGCTGTGTCAGGGTCAAATGATATGTTAGCATCCAGTCACTGGAGCTGCTTAATTTCACAAAATGCCAAAAGAAAATTGTATAGAGAGGTCTGACTTCCTTCATCAAGCCAGTAATCTCCATACAACCACTGAAGTAAACCTAATCAACATGTTAAATACTGAATGGGAGATGAAGCAGATGATGTTCTAAAGCAACAGGAAGTAACACGATAATCATATGCAAATTGGTTCTCGTAAACACTCCTTATTTTTCAATAAAAATAGGATGTGTGTACTATGTCATATGAAATGCAGAGAATTCCAGAAAGTACCCCACTATCAAAAATGAGTTACACTATTCTTGTGTATCAAGTGCACACACAGAGAACTGAATAAACTTGGACCCCATACAGGTGTGTAGATAGAGAAAGGAAGTGAGACAGCAATTGTGAAATATATAGGAAGAAGTGAAGTGCTGACGAGAGTATCAGATAGGTGTAGTGTCATTCTTAGTTTACTGGAAGCACTGAGTAGAGAATAGAGGCCATCTACTGCTATCCTTGATCATACCAGCAGCATAGTACACTGAAAATTGTAAGAGGAAGGAGTAATAGAGAGATGAATAGTAAGGAACATGAATGCATGAGACGAGAGGTGAGAGTGTGATAGAGTGGGGAATGTTTGGAGAGTAAAAGCTAAAAGGTACTGGATGAGAGGCTATCGAAGTAGCCAATGATGTAGACTACACACACACACACACACACACACATACATATATACACACTTCAATGCTGGCATGAATTGGATGGTTTAACAGGATGCAATGGGCATGAGGACTGCATCATGCTCCAATATCTACTCTGGCATTATTTCAACAGCTGGATACTCATCATAATGCGAAGCTGGTAAAGCTAAATTAGTCCAGAGTTATTTTATACTTTGCTGGTGTGTTTTGAAATATTTTATTACACAACAGCAAATGGTAATAAAAGTAACAAGGGACAAAACCAAGTACTGAATAGATTCAAAATTCTGATTTGGAATTTCAATTACTTCTGATTTAGTTAAGTCAGATAGCAATGTATGAAATGAAGTTTTGTATGCATATATGTATATATACATATGTACACACACACACACACACACACAAGCATACCATAAAGGAGTTATAACCAACAGATATCAACCATTCGAAAAACCAATGGAAACAGTTTCTTTGGTTCAATCAGAAGATCAAGTACCACAATATTATCGTTTACTTTAAAATGTAGTTTACCAACTTAAATTCAAAGTTTTGGATATTTCAGGAACAGATTTCAGTTACATCTATACTCTACTCTTTACTCTTTTACTTGTTTCAGTCTTTTGACTGTGGCCATGCTGGAGCACCGCCTTTAGTCGAGCAAATCGACCCCAGGACTTATTCTTTGGAAGCCTAGTACTTATTCTATGAGTCTCTTTTGCCAAACTGCTAAGTTACAGGGACGTAAACACACCAGCATCGGTTGTCAAGCGATGTTGGGGGAACAAACACAGACACAAACACAGACACACATACATACATACATATGAGATGGGCTTCTTTCCGTCTACCAAATCCACTCACAAGGCTTTGGTCGGCCCGAGGCTATAGTAGAAGACACTTGCCCAAGGTGCCACGCAGTGGG
>NC_068981.1:189200656-189201565 GCF_001194135.2 Octopus bimaculoides
GACACTTGCCCAAGGTGCCACGCAGTGGGAATGAACCCGGAACCATGTGGTTGGTAAGCAAACTACTTACCACACAGCCTCTCCTGCGCCTATGCTCAAATAATTTTTACTTTTATTAGTGAGTGTCAGTGGCACTTGTTGCTGCTGAGTAGTTCAAATCAGCTCAGCCATTTTCACAGAGGCAGCTAACAGTGATTCAAGTACAGATGGTACACCCTCAAACGCATATCAGATATATGAAGAATTAACTCAAGTCATCTTTCAATATGTGATTAAACTTTTGACATACTGTTATGTCTTTAATGCAGAAATGTTACCCCTTACTACATACAGTTATCAACTTGCTGAGGGAAATTTGGTTTATAAAAATAATGGTTTCATAATGAATCAAAATCTGTTGTTGTTTATTTCTGCAAAGGAACTAAACATTTTTTTTTATTATTTATTACCAAAAAAAAAAAAATGCATTTCTTTTATTTCCTAATGACATCAATGCTTACTTACCACCATGAACAGTGTGCTGATAGTATTTTGATGTTTAATACTGTAGCACAGTGAACACAAACAGTATTTTCTGAGCAAGTAAATAAATGTATGACTAACTGTAGCATTAAAAATACTAATGCTACTATTCAGAAACATCTGAATTTTTACTAAACTTTTACAGTGCTTATCACTTGTTTTATTTTCAGAAGATAAAAGTAAGGAAAACTATTATACAGGAATTCAAAGATTTTTCCAAAAGGTTGAATATCATAATCAAAACTTTCTGATGTTTTGTTTTGCCAAAATACACACACATAAAATGCACATACGTGTGTGTGTGTGTGTGTGTGTGTGTGTGTGCACGTGTGTGTGTGTATACATATATATGTGTGTGTGTGTGTGTGTGTGTGTGTGTGTGTGTGT
>NC_068981.1:189201805-189213282 GCF_001194135.2 Octopus bimaculoides
TGTGTATATATATATATATATATAGAGAGAGAGAGAGAGAGAGAGAAAGAGAGAGAGAGAGAGAGAGAGAGAGAGAAAGAGAGAGAGGGAGAGAGAAAGAGAGAGAAAACATTTTCTAAAACATTATTTGAAGATCACAGAGATTACTGATATTAGTTTGTATGGATCATGATAATTATTTACAAAACATAACAAAATAAATATTGAAATATATTTCATGTTTTTGTCACTCAATGATGTGGTTGATAGTCAGTGATGTGGTTGATAGTCAACAACTGCAGGATTAACAAGAAAAGAATTCCAAAATACTGAGTTTTGGAAAGGGTGCTTAGTGTGACACCTGGGGTAAATTTGTGTAGCAGTGGCATGTAATTAACAATTTCTGAGATGCAGAAATAATAGTAGCAATGATAGTAAAGAGTGACAAGACAATGCCTCTGTAAAATAGACAATGAAGTGTATTAGTGAGTGACTCCTTGTCAATCGGTCAGATGGCTTTGTCTACAATGTGAGGGACAATGTTAATATATGCAGCAGCAATATTGAGCAGAGATGATCAGTATTTCATCGTGAGTCTCACTTGAGCATTATAGAACATCAGCAACTGATCAAAACCCAAGTACTTTCTGGTTTCAAAAGAAGAATACAGATTTGATTAGGTTATGAGTGTGAGGGGGATTGCCAGATGGAATCATTAATGACTTTGCAGACATAAAATTAGTAGCAACTATAATGTTTTGTGTGTTTAAGATTCTATAGGTGGGATACCAGATTGTTTCCATGATGTATGCAGTAATTGTGTCATTAGAAAGAGACATCATATCATAGAAAAATATACTTGAAGGATTTGTTCATAGAGCCAGCACAGATCTAACATGAGCTGTCTATGTTGCATGTGATTGATGCTTGTGTGAGAAAGATTAATGATGAGTAGCAAGTGGTACTATCTGTCTTGGTATGCATATTGTCAGGTGGCAACAAGTTTGTTAATATGCAAAATGAAGATTGTGAATGTACATGTTCAAACCTTCAATACAAAAAAGTCAAAAAAATGAGAGAGAGAATGAGAGAGAGAGAGAGAGAGAGAGAGTTCCATCACTGCTCCCTACACTGATGAGATCCCAAAAATGGAAGACAAAAGAACCCATAGGCCAGAAGATTCCCATGTCAAACACAGTCAAATACTTTGCTGATGTCAAATGCAACATAATTTTTAAAGGAATTTTTCTAAGAGGAGAAGACTCTGATGATTGATATAGGGTGGTATAGCTTTATGGAAGAATTAGTGTGAAAGGAATTTGAGCAAGGAATTGGAAGCAAATTCAATGAAGAACTTAACATATATGTTAAAGTAAGCTTAGGCTCTTACCTTATTCTCATTAAATTAATTCTAATTCTTGATGTAAGAACAGTTTCAGAAATTAATGTCCTCAGAAACTGTGACAAGGTGATGATCTAGTCATGTCTAACAATATTCTTGACCTGAAAAGATTTAAGGTCAGCACGGAAAAGACCAAGACACTAACTCAAATAATAATGCGATTTGCCAGAAACTTTGCAATATGCATAAATGAGATGCTTGCAAAAACCTTTGAGCTATGCAGACGAGAAACAAAATATGTAAGATGATGTCAAGGAATGAAAACAAAGAGAAAAGATATTATATTACCATATATAGGTTGTTTAATGATCATATAATATTTTAGGAAAGAAAACTTCTTTTCAGCTAGAAGAAACACTTTGAAGGAGTGTCTTAACTGGCAAGCCATACAAATAGGCTGCAGAGGGAAATGTTACCCAAAATATTCTTAACTCCTCACCTGCATTGCTTGAACAATTTTTTGCAAATATTCATCTAATTTACTAATTAAAATAGGGATATGAAACAAAATCCTCAGGACATCTGTAAAATGCAATATATAAGCAGAGGAAATGCAAGGCTTCATTGTTGTTCATTCAGAGGAGCAGTAGACTCTCAGACATACTGACAGAGAACTAGTCATTTGATGCACTGCTTTTTTAGTGACATCAATAGACAGCTGCTAGCTGTGGTGGTGGTGTGCTCTAATTTCAATGAAATTGTGGTGGTGACTGTAGTTAATGTTAAACTGAAAGAATAATTTCTATGAATTGTTATTTCTATTGGGATCAAAAGGTTTTGTTCACTGTGGAAAGAATCATATGAAGGAGTATGATGTAGGATTGAAGGAAAATGCTGCAGAGAAATGACGTAGTATGATGAGCTGAATTTAGTTTGCCAGCTTGCATAGAAATCAGGGAATGAGGTGAGAGAACAGCTGAACACAGCTGATATAGAGTGCAGAAGCAGCTGCAACATTAAGGCGAAATAACATAAAAGTATGACCCCCACCCCGACCTCCAGCTTGGTAAAGAATTATGATGTACCGATAGTGAAATGTCTTTGGGAGAGAGAGAGAGCATAGAAAATAAGAAAAAAGTGATGAGGTTAAATCTCAAGACGATAGTCTGTATTAATGAGGAGATAAATAGCAAAATGTACAGTGCAGATAGAAATAAGATACGCCAATATGGAAAAAATGGATGTTTAAATAATAATAATAATAATAATAATAATAATGATCATTATTATTATTACCATCATTATCAGTGAAATATTTTTAAATGCTGGAAAAGTTCAGATATTTATCAACAAAATAGATATTAGAAAAGAATATTTTTCAAATGAACCAGATGACATGTTAATAGAATACTTTCTGTTCAATAATTAATAGTAAAAGAGATTATTGCTATCCTTTCATCTGAACATTGTAAAATGGGGAAAATGACAGAAATAGTGACTACATTAAAAGATGCTGAGAATTCTCCAAAAGAGAGTCCTCAATGAAAATTGTATTGAACTAAAAGAAAAGTATAAGTATTCTAAGTATAAATAAATATTTTTACATTTATTAATTTGTTTTACAAGATTCCTGATTTGAAATTGTGTGTTGAAACACATACTATTGTATTTCAGGATGGTCTTTTCTTTTTTTTGCCAAATAAACACAACACTATATTTTTTTCTTCACTAGTTTATTACTGTTCTTATTTTATTATTTTAACTCATGTCCATTGTCTGGAAATCTTATGTCACACATCTGTGACCTCTTTAGTGACACTTTTCGTTTTCATGTGTGTTCTTGCTCCACTTACTCCATACACATGGAAACGAAAAGTGTCGCTGAAGAGGTCACATATGTGTGATAAAAGATTTTCAGACAATGGACAGGAGTTAAAAATAATAAAATAAGAACAGTAATAAATAAGTAAAGAAAAAATATATAGTGCGGATGTTTATTTGGCAAAAGAGAGAAAAAAAATGACAATCCCAAAATACAACAATAAAGGAAAAAATAGCATAGATGTCTTGCAAACAACTTGCACATGCAAGTGCTACCAGTCGAGAACTCCGCATACCAGAAGGAGAGAATGTGTGCTGTTTCAGGGCCTACCTTTTGGTGGCATCAATGCGCACCAGAAGAGTAAAAATATTTAATCAGAGTTATATAGAAGTAGGCACTGTTCCTATCACTTCCAAAGGTTCTCTGAGTCAAGTGATTTTGATATACTTAACTTGTCAATCTCACTGGATTCACATGAACACCTGTAACTTAATAACTGTAGGAAAAACAAGGGCACAGAGGAAATTCCAGATGGTCAATGTTCTGGGGGAAGAAGGACTGGGTGTTGTGCTGTAAAGAAGAATGACAATGAGTTTGGAAAATCTGAGTCTGGAACACCTGAGGAGGAGGGATGAGACCAACCATTTTTTAAGAACAAAGGACATTGTAGTAACAATAGAAAAGGCAAAGAGGAAACAATACATATGGGCCAGAGGAGGGAATGTGTTGGTGAGTGGCCTTTTCTTGGGTGTGGTTGTCTACTCCTTATGCAGAGTTTGACCACCTCCTGTACTTACACCTTAGATCCATCATGGCATCTAATGTGGCTTTTTGAACTAAAGAATGCATTGAAAAGACACACACATAAATTGCTTATCTGATCTGGACCACCAAGAGCTGCAGTTAAGTTCTGATCTTTGTGGATCTTAAAATGTCTCTTGAGGCCTTCGTTAGATTTGCAGACCTTATGGTATACATAGCATTGAAATGTGTACACAGATATACAGGCAGAGTATTTGGTGGAGGTTCATTTTTCATGGGTCCGGAAATGAGATTTGAGCTCAGCAAAAGAAAGACATGGTCTGTCACCAACTGTGCACATAAAAAGGTTACTGAGATTCACCTTCTTGATCACAACATATTTCTTTAAATTTCCCAAGTCTTGCATGTGTCATCCTGGCCTCCTCAAAAGCTTTCACTCCAACACATACTTTTGTTCACCATCCAGCTCGATCCACAGCAAAGGTTTCTATGGCCGTTGGATCAATTCCAAGTGACTTCATGGTAGTCCTTATACCATTCTTAAACCTCTTTTTAGATTTACACTGATCGCATCTCCCCTCTGCAAGCTCACCATAAAACAGATGTTTGGGGTCCGCCATTTGAACAATATGGCTGGATCATCTCCTCTGATTTTTCAGAAACATTGATTTAATTGAAGTGATGCCTGCAGATGCAAAGACATCTGTGTCTGGAGTAAAAAAAAAGCCCCATTTAATGGTTAAAATATGGCGAAGGCCTTTTTGGTGACACCGTTCTAGCAATTTGAAATGTCTTTCATAACATGACTATGTTTCAGAAGAATACCACACGGATGGAAAGACAAACGATTTGTAAAGACCCAAGTGTGTGTGTATGTGTGTGTGTGTGTATGTGTTTGTGTGTGTATATATATATATATATATATGTATATATATATATATATATGAACGTCACCATCTTAAATGTAGGAGCAGTGCTACATTATGTCTCTTCTGAGATTTATAAAAGATTAACAGTTGTTGGGGAATTTGAGTATTCTTTGGCCAATCTTTGTGATGCTGTCTTTGCTATGCTCAGAATGTATATATCTGCAGAAGAAATCCTCAGTGATGGTGAGGCCTATCATGTGTTCTGGCAGCATGCTATCCATGTACAAAGATGGTGGAAATGGTAGTTGTTTTGATGTTTTTTTTTATAGTAAGTGTATGTATGTATGTATGTCGGTGTTTTCAAGATGTTTATTTTTGTATTCAGTGCAGGTTTGGAGTAAGTTATCTAATTAGTCTCGGAAGCTTGAGAGCAGACGGTTAAGGAGTAATGAGGCTGATATCTACATGATCATGGTTGGAAATGGTTGCATGTAAACCATGAAGAAAGCAGGAGATAAAACTAAGCATTGGGGTACACCAGTATTGACAGAGTGTAGGTCAGAGTGAGCTCCATCAGCACACACTGTGATGGAACAATCTGACAGGAAGCCATTGATACAAGAAACAGCTGGTGCCCCAAGATGGGGCATATTTGCTGGGAGGCTCATGTGCCAGACACACTTTTCACCAAATTTCTTATGAGAGGGAATCTACTGATCAGTGACTGTTTGCATCATTTTTGAAATGTTAGAAGTGATGATAATTGAACCTAATGAAGTTAAAAACACAGTTTTGGGGATTTAGTTAGGATGTGTTGTGTGGAGTTAGACACATAACAATCAGTAAATATGGAGGATTTCTCTGTGAGAATGGCTCCTCAAACTATTATGGCTGAGAAGTGTAGAAGTTACTTAAATAGCAACTTTCATGACCAATGTATTGTTGTTACTTATTGTATAGGTTTTAGAATAATGGATGCAAAGTCAACTTTGGCAGGATTTGAAAGTGGAAATATATTATATTTCACATCATTAAACTTTAGATCACAGCCAAAACAGTGATATAACAACACAAAAAAAAAATCAACAAAATATCTTGTAAAGCAGATCAACTTGAAAATCAATGAAAATAAGAGTTGTCTATGTTATTCTATAACATATTGTAGTGAAGGCACGTGGTTTAGTGGTTAGGGTATTCAGCTCACAATCATAAGGTTGTGAGTTTGATTCCTGCCTGTGCATTGTGTCCCTGAGCAAGAAACTATTTCACATTGCTCTAGTCTACTCATCTGGCAAAAACCAGCCCTGTCACAAACAGCAGAGTGCCAGTTACAAGATACTGTTGTAAGTGTTGTGTTTAGTGTAAGCCTTTATGTTTGACTTAGTTTCTAATACAGCCACATTGTATTTCAAAATACCAAAACTGAAAAGGTTTTCATAGATATATATTTTAAAGTAACAATTCTTCCAAAGAATTTATAACATCATTTTTTGAGAAGTGCTATTCCTCAAAGTATATGATTAAAACACTGTAATATATAGAAGAGCTAAAACAGAGAATAATAGGAATGCAGAATGAGAAAAAAATTTGTAAAATATGGAAGGAAAGTTGCTATTTTACTTTCATAAATCAAGTTTAAACCCTAGAGATTGAACTTCTGCAACTGTTCAATGTTTTATGTAATGTGAATCACATGTTTCACATACAGAAATCTCCATAGAAACAAAAGCGTAATTTCACTGCAAGTGTTTCAAGTATATGACTGAATATAATAATGGTTGAATCTTAAAAATAATGATAGTAATGCAAGTAGATCTACACATGAAACTAAAACTAAAACAAAAATGAGCTGGATAACTTTTTTTTCACTCATGAACTTAATTCATTGACAGGGTTCCATTAGTTGCTTCAACAGATAAGCATTAGATATAGTAGTTACTGCTTCACCAAATATTTATCTTGATACTATCTCACAAAGAGACATAGATTGCTGTTGCATAAACTAATCAGCACTGCTTAAGAAGACTAATGATATGGAGGTAGCTAACTGAAAACTTGGGAGCAACCTGTAGATTAAGAAATCTGGTTTATACAAGTATCAGATGATATCTGAAGAATCATTTGTAGTAAAAATTCAATATTTCAGAAATGTTGTAACAGATCATTTTATTTATATACTAGCAGTAATACCCATCGTTGATCAGGAAATTACTTTAACTCTTTCTCAGGAGTCACATTCGAAGTGTTATTATATATAGAGATTTACTCCTCCTGTATGTGTGTATTTTATAAGAAAAAAACATGTAACAATTGAAGTAGAAAAAAGAGCAATTTCATACACGAACTTGTATTTGTTTATTATATGACAGACAATAATAAGTGAAATATCAATACAGTAATGGCAATTATATAATACACAAGGCTTTGGTCGGCAAAGAGTTGTAATGAAAGAGAATTGCCCCAAGTGCTGCACAGTGGGACTGAACCCAAGCTGACATGGTTGGAAAGCAAGTTTTTCAAGCACAGAACCATGCCTATAAAGGAGAGACGCATTTTGGATAATATACTCTTTGATACAATATGCTTAACAAAAAGATGCGATGTTTACAGCAAGAAGACCTTTGATTTTAATATTTGTTTGAGCAACGCAACATTGCCACACCATACAAAGTGTTCCAGAATTAATTATCTGTTTCAATGAAATTGAGCAATTTTTTTTTTTTTTTTAAGTGACAGAATTATATGTTTATTACCAAAACAAATAGATTTATAAATCTTATGTCAAACTTTTATTGCAAATTTTCAATATCTGTATCCCTGCATACTTCAAATCTCTTCTTAGTGTTGTGAAACACATTTTGAAGCATTTCAGGAGTTAGGTCCTGCACTTCTAACTGAATGTGCTTTTTAAGCTCGATTGCTCTATCTTGGGGATGGAGGTAAAGAAAATGATTGTTGCTAAATTGAAAAGTCAAATTAACCTCATAGCATTTTTGTTTCTACCAATTTCAATGCCACCTTCATTTCCATTGTTAACTGCATTGTTTCTCTGAGATATTTCATTACTATAAAGTTGCTGATGCACCAGATTCTTGTTCCTCATTTAGAAAATGTATGCAGAAACTTCTCTTTCCCAGAAGGCCTTTGCTTACAATGTAAAACACTTCCCTTCACATTGCATATGAGCTTAAAGTAATTCTACCTTTAATCCAATAACTACAATATTTCCTTATGCAGCATACCACCAGTTTCTTTTGATATTGCTTTTACATGTATAAATATAAACAGATAAAATAAGCTGAAATATCTAGAGTTTTAAATCATTGCTTTATAATTTAATTTCTACTAGGTTAAAAACTTAGATCGCTTTCAAAGGAGATGATTAAAATCTCCTAATAAGACTTCCATATCATTATCTTTTTACCTTCTCAGAGTAGAAGTCTTGCGTTCTTCATATGCACATTTTCTTTGCAATTTAAAACACCTATAGAAACAAGATCTTCATACTCGTAAATCTATGATATAAATTTTTATAACTGAGCTGATATGGTTATCTTTATCGCAATGTGGAATATCTTTTTATATACTTCCTATAAAAGAAAGCTTACTTCTCAGAAAAAAGAAAAAGAATTTTGTTACATTGCATATAATATCATATAGCTTGGTACACAATTTCACACAAAATTATGGTTTCGAATAGAAAGACTAAAATAAAAATACAGACTTGCTTTGTCTAAAACTACAATTCAATATTAATGATTGATATGATGGCAAAACAACCCCCCCCCCCAAAAAAAAACAGATTGTGATGATGTTCAACATGTCTAAAAATATAAAATTTACTAATTAGGATCAGAGGAAAAATGTATGTTGGATCGTAATAAATATTATAGAAGGATTTTGTGTGGCAATCTTTTATCTCCAAATTCAATGCTTTGAAATATCAATGAATAAATTGAATCTGTTGAAGATAAATGACATCAGAATGTGTATTTATGTAAGTATATGTGTATATACATGTATGTATGCTGGTGTGTGTGCAAATACCAATGCATGGATATACATACACATATACATGGGCACACATGCATATATATGCATGTGCATGCATGTATATACACACATGCACACAAATATATAAGATATTAACAAAAGTGGAGTACAAATAATTTTTTTTCAGTTGACTACTATGACAGCACAAAAGAAATATCTTAACACATGAAAATATGCTGCATCATAGAATACACAATGATTCCTTCATATTTCTTATCTATAAAGAAAAAGAATCAAAAATATCTGAAGGGAAGCTCTCCTGCACAAATTTGACTACAAAGAAATAACAATCTTTGATTATTTTCATATGTGTAATAATATTCAACACATTTAAGTTCCATTTAGACATATTTCTTGAGTACATAAATATACTGCATTCATTGATTGCGAGATAAAACATTCTTGGAGATATAATGCTATATTATTATTAACTTAAAACTTATCAGTCACCAAAGCCCAAATCATAAGAAAACTAAACAGTGAGTCAGTATTTATTAGCAATTTGCATCTTTTCATTCACTCAGTTCATCAGTAATAATTTGATTCTCTGACAGAAAATTATTTATCTTCCCTACTGATTTCAATTGATAGCTTTACTCTCGAGTGAATGTCAGTAATGTTCAGAAAAGATAGTTTCATTGTACTAAAAGTTTAGTTTCTTGTCTGTGAGAAGATTCAGTGCCAAACTCATTAGTTAGTTTATTCAGAAAGAAAGTCAAAACACAGCTGCATATTTATTTAAATCAAAGTAGTAGATAAATCTGAGGTTAATTATAAAGGATGAACATAATGTTCAATAGATTCGAAAGCAATTAGTTTTTGTTGCCTTCTCCTTCATTCATTCATCAAATATCTACCAACATCAAAATAAATGGTTGAATACATGTCAGCTGGGAACCATGTAATGAACTACTACTGACGTAAGTTATTGACTTGTATAGCATATACATCTCTTAAGGAATATAATTGCCAACTAACTTAACAATAAGCACAAATACCTAAGTGTTCCAACCAATATCTAATCAAATAAATTATGCCCTGTTTCAGAAATGTGATAATCACTGGAAATATGAGAAATTGGCATTGAAACCATTATAGGGAATTTTTTTTATTGAGTGAAATAACATGCTAACTTAACAAATACATTTTGCATCAAATAGAAAACTACTTATTATTATTTCAGAAAAAAAAAATGTAAAAGTCTTCACTTGTAAAGAAATTGATGTTGGCCAATTGGTTAAAATGTTTGTATTGCTATCACAAGATTCCTGGTTCAATTCTACCCTGCTACACTGTAGAAGCTTGTTTGTCCTCCCCTTCTCCACTCAGACAACTGGGTCCCACTTCTTATAGACATACCCTCTCATTCTAACCAACATCACCCCACCCATCATCACATAAACCTGTATTATCTGTCTCCCACTCTTCCCCAATCTCTTGCAATCTTTAAATACCACCGCCACCTCTTCATCTTCCTATCACTCAATCCTGCCATCATTCTTCTATCTTCCAAATCATTCTGCTGCTGCCATGGAAGCAAAACCTTTTACGAAAAATCATTTCATATCACCATTTCTGTATTACCAGTCACGACACCCTCCCCCTTGAGCTACTTCCATTTAACATCTGTCCATTCTTACCATCCTTCTGCTCATATTTACTATCAATGATCCATGTTCACCATTCACGACATTCACCTCCTGTATACACCTGACTACCTCCATACCATATTTATAATAATCTCTCACTCTTACATGCTTGCAACCTTACCTACTCCTGCTGATTCTCCTATTATTTATGCTCCCTTCCAGTCACCATTTTGAATATGTTTCCATGTGGGTGTATTCTGGCAACTAATGACCAACATATTTACCTCTTTCTGTGACACCACTGCAACCAAACCAACCTACCCATGTAAAACCCTAAGTAGCCATGAAACTCCCCCACAACAAACCTGTCCCTACTCCTACCATTATGCACCTCACATAAAGTACATTTTCACATCATTCTCCTTTACAAGCAAGGAGGCTCTTTAGTCTAGTGAGTTACAAGGCAACTTTAAAAAATATCTCAGTATACTCTAAAAAGTGGTTGGCATTAGGAAGAGCATCTACATATCGAAACTGTGCCAAAAATGAGACATTGGAGCAAGATATGGTCCTCCAAACTTTTGGTTCCTGTCTAACTGATCAAACCATGCTAGCATGGAAAGCAGATGTAAAAATGATTTTTAAGATACATATATATATAGATATATATATAAACTCAGTGAATTATATAATGCATTTAACATTTGTTATATATTCCATACTAGAATATTCAAAATCTATTATTTAAATCATAATTTGCTGCTGACAAAGAAAAAAAGGAACATACTACAGTATGGTAAGTAAACAATGTATGTATGTATCAAGAGAGAGAGGATTATATATATATATATATATATATATATATATAGTCCTCCAGGCAATCACAGAGGAGTTCAAGACAGGTTACCCCTGGGAGCTCCTCTATGCTGATGACCTTGCCCTAATTGCGGAGTCACTATCAGAACTAGAGGAGAAGTTTCAGGTGTGGAAGCAAGGTCTAGAATTGAAGGGCCTTAGAGTCAACCTAGCTAAAACCAAAATCCTAATAAGTAGGAAGGGAG